>NC_142933.1:11022513-11037513 GCF_046866305.1 Octopus bimaculoides
GCCTTCCTCTTTCCAACACACAACCATTTCTGTGTTATCATCACATATTCCCCCTAGCAACAACACCACCATCATCATAATCATCGTCCTTGTCATCGTCGTCGTCATCATCATTTTGTTCTTCTTGACCACCTTTTGATTTCTCCTGCACAGCTGCTTTTCTCCGAAATAGTAGTAGTAGTGATAGTAGTAGTAGTAGTAGTAGTAGTAGTAGTAGTAGTAGTAGTAGTAGTAGTAGTAGTAGTAAATGGAATGATGAAATTAAACGAATCGGTGTCAGCTGGATTGCATTTCTTCATATATTTCTCCGTTGCCTAAAAAATATATTTAAAAAAAACAGAATTAATAGAAAAAAATCAAACAATTAATGACAAATTAATTTTTGAAATTATTCATTTCATCCGTATAAAGATGTTATTCATAATTGTATAACCATTGCGTTGTAATATAAATTCTTTTTTTTTTCAACAGTCCTTTCCTCCTAACTAAAATCAGAACTTTATATATAAATATATATACACACGCACACGCGCGCACACAGACAAACAGACACACGCACAAACATACACACACTTCATCATTAGTTGTTGGCTGTCTATCTATTCCTCATTTCGAGCATTCAACGACAATATGAGTTCTCGAAGACAGTTTATCCCATGTATTCCAAAATAGGATTTGGGGTTTATGGAGGGTCAAAGTTGGCGAAAAAAACAGGACAGTGGAGACATACAAGGAAACCGACTGAAAGCAAACATGGAGTGTCGTTAGACCGGAACTAGAGGAAAATAATAATGAAAGCTGGAAGAAACATTTTCTCTGAAAAGATAGAAAGGAGAGAAAGAAAACGTCCAATACTTAGAACGTCGTGCAGGAAAAGAAAGATGTTCATGTGAGGAAAAGAAAGGTGGACGATGGTCACGTGTGAGCAACGAGACAGACAGACCGACCGAAATCTATGAAGGGGAGAAAAAGGGAATTAGAGAAGGATGGGGGAAGAAAGCAGTGTAGAGTTGAGTCGCATCTTAAACTTTTTTTTAAAAAAATATAGAACCAAACATATTGGATTATATGGAAGAGTGCCTGCAACTTGAAAACTATTAGCTCTTTAAAACAGTGAAAAATTTCATCGTCCTGTGTTTAGTCAGAATTAAGTCTCAATAGGTTAATGTACTTTTCCCACCATTCCATGGTCTCCACTCATTTGCATACGTAATAAATTCCTTTATATATATATATATATATATCCATCATTCCGTAAGAATCAAAAGTATCAAGAATATGATTTTGTGAGGATACCTTTCCTGATGAAAGGGACGTTGTCCACATAGTTTGTAAGATTTATTAATATCTCTAACAGGACAGGAACTCTAGAAACGGCCGTTGAAAGTGAACCTCTTTATATTCTATTATATACTTTATATACCATTTATGTTATTAAAAAACACAACGACCTCTATGGATCTTTTAACAAAACCTCTTAATCGCTCTTAATTTCAGTACAAAAATGGTTTTTTAGCCCACTTTTTACCAGTCACCTTACTTCCATACGTAACACAGATGGGTTTTATTTACATGCATTAGTATGTATATTTATATACACACACACACACACACACATATATATATATATATATATATATATATATATATATATATATTCACTTGAACACACATATATACACATACACTAATATACACATATATATGGCGGTGATATCCCATACTGTCATGAAGTTTTGCATTTTTTTTTTTTTGTGCACTTGTATTTGTTTCCGGGGTCCATTAACACAGAAATGTAATTTCGAAGAATTTGCAGAAAAACAGTACAAAATAAAATATTTTTCATCTTTCCATTGATTTGTATACACTAAACGTATAGTCATATCCCGAAGGAACAACGATAATATTTGCAATGTACATTTATATATATATATATATATATATATATATATATATATATATATATATATATATATATATATATATAAAGAGAGAGAGAGAGAGAGAGAGAGAGAGAGAGAGAGAGATATTGATATATAGATATACATACATATATATATATATATATATATATATATATATATATATATATATATGTATGTATATTTATATATATATAGATATAGATATACATATATCCATATATATATGCATTTATATATATATATATATACATATATATGTATTTATACATTTATATATATTTTTTTCTTTTCATTTTTTTTTTCTTTTCAAAGTTTCAGCTCAGAGCTGCGGCCATGCTGATGCACCACCGTGTTGCTACACTGCTATTACAGGGAGCCTCTTACAATATGTGGCACTTGGTGAAGAATGGAGCTTGATTTAGCAACTCTCATTTGCACCTCCTGCCGCGAGGTAGGTTCATCTGGGACTCTCGATAGGAAGAGGTCCAGCTTTGATTTAAAAACTCCTACATCTACTTTGTGCAGATTCCTCAGGCTCTTTGGGAGAATATTAAAAAGCTGTGGGCCCCTGAATCCCAAGCTGTTGCAGTAACTGGTCCTGAAGTGCGATGGCATTGCTGGGATCTTTGGCACTATGCAGTGCCGTCCCGTTCTGGCATTGGTGTAGCTTTCAATGCCAAAATTTGGCACAATTCCTTCCAGGATCTTCCAGATGTATATTACTGCATACCTCTCCCGCCTTCTCTCCAGGGAGTAGAGTCTTAGCTGTTTCAGCCTTTCCCAGTAGCTGAGCAGTTGCAAAGAGACAAACTTCTTTGTGAATCTCCTCTGGATTGCTTCAAGGTCTGCTGTTAATTTCAGACTGGTGGGTGACCACAGCTGTGAGCAGTAATCCAGGCGGCTGAGGACGAATGTCCTCCAGAGGATCATCATGGTTTCCTTATCTCTGGTTCTGAATGTTCTCAGGATCCATCCAGCCAATCGTCTGCACTTTGTTGCCATTCTGGTAATGTGCACTTGGAAAGAGGTATCATCACTCATGTCGATACCCAGGTCTCTCACTGATTTAGGCTCTGAGATTGAAATTCCCTGTGGACCAGTGTACTCTGTAAGTTTCATATTCAGTTTTGGACGTTGGTAGCGCAGGGCTTGGAATTTTTCAGCATTAAACTGCATATTATTGTCCTCAGCCCATCTGTAAACTGAGTCCAATTCCTGTTGCAGGTGTGCAACATCACTGGAGTTCTGTATTTTCTGCGAGACTTTTGTATCGTCTGCGTAGCTTGCAAGAGTGGCTATCCGGGCACTTGAAGGCATATCTGAGAGAGCGACTATAAAAAGCAATGGTCCCAAGACAGTGCCCTGTGGAACACCGCTCATTAATTGTGTTCTCATAGAGGTTGCTCCATTAGCCACTACTGCCTAACTTCTATCTTTCAGAAAGTCATGTAACCACTCTCCAAGTTTTCCAGCTATGCCAAGATCACGCAGTTTGTGGAATATCACACCATGATCCACTTTGTCAAAAGCTTTTGCAAAATCAAGGTATATTACGTCCACATTTGAGTTGTTGAGTAACTGCCTCAACACCCAGTCGTAATGTTGTAAGAGCTGGGTCAGGCAGCTCCTACCTGGTCGAAAGCCATGTTGGGTATCACTCAGCAATTTATTTTTATATACAATTTATATACATTCATATATATATATACATTTATATATATATATACATTCATATACATATGCATCTATACATATACATTTATATATATATACATAAATACATATATATATATATTTATATATATATATATTTATGTATGTATATATGTCTACATATATATAAATGTATGTGTATATATATATATATATAAATGTGTGTTATTTCTTTACTACCCACAAGCGGCTACACACAGAGGTGACAAACAAAGACAGACAAACGGATTAAGTCGATTATATCGACACCAGTGCGTAACTGGTACTTATTTAATCGACCCCGAAATGATGAAAGGCAAAGTCGACCTCGGCGGAATTTGAACTCAGAACGTAGCGGCAGACGAAATACCGCTAAGCATTCCACCCGGCATGCTAACGTTTCTGCCAGCTCGCCGCCTTTTTTTTATTTATTTATTTATTTATTTATATATATATATATATATATATATACATGTATATTTATATATACATTTATATATATATATATATATATATATATATATATATATATATATATATATATATATACACATATATACACATTTATTTATATATATATATACATTTATATATACACATTTATATATATATACACACATTTATATGTATACATACATACATATACATATATATATATATATATATATATATATATATATATAATTACGTTCCCATATGCTTTGTCAACCTGTCATAGTGAAGATTATACACGGTGCGTTTCGTCTTTAAATGAAAATCACATCAGTCTTGTTTATGGATTTTTTTCCTGACCGTGCATGTTAATTCTCACTCTATTAAAAATGTGTGCACTAGCTTCTCTCTTCAGGAATATGCTCGTGGGCACACAGATAAATTTATATATATATATATATATATATATATATATATATATATATAAGTAGAATTACACAAATAAATGCGTATAACTACATGAGACATCAGAACAATATTTCATTATTCTCGCAACTTACGCACCTTTTAATGTTTTCACAGCTCCACTTAATAAAACATCTTCGTAGTTTAATATCCGTCTTTTGGGAAATACTCGTGTAATACCATATACAATGCACAGGGACAGAGTAGTACCTTATGAATAGTAATCGCATGTATTCCTGAAAACCATTGACTCTAAACAAGCTCTAAGTTGCTTATGCTTTAACTCTGTGTCCTCAGTTTCAAATATTCATCCTCCACTCAACATGGTTTTCATTAAAAATTAAAAGAAATGATGAACAGTCATAAAATATTTATCCAATTCCTTAATAGGACAGTTGGATAACGTACACACAATGTTGCCATGTGTGGCTGCCTACCACACAATACATTTTTCAGGCAGATGGCCTGTGTTTGTTAGTTGTACATCCAAACCTTACTTATGATTTCAGTAAAAAGTGTGGTGTTCGTAAAAAGCAAGTGTTGTTTGGGGTGATCCTTCTTTATGTTGGTAAAGACCCTCACCTTCGGTCATGAATGACCATGGGATTGCACCTAGAAAGTTCCCGTCTGAGGTACAATTCTGGGGAAGGTTGTTTATAGAAGACCAGCAGTCGCCCATGCACACCGGCCTCCCCTCTCCACGCCACCAGTGTCATCCAAGGGAAAGGCAAAGGGGCCGATACAGCTTGGCACCAGTGACGTCGCAACTCATTTCTACAGCTGAGTGAACTGGAGCAACGTGAAATAAAGTGTCTTGCTCAAGAACACAAGACAGAGCCTGGTCCGGGTATCGAATACACTACCTCATGATTGTAAGCCCGTTGTTCTAACCACTGAGCCATGTGCCTTCTTTAGTGCTATATTATACAGTCATCTATCTGCTAGGTAGCTATTGTTTACCAGCATCTTTTGGAGCCTCTTAGAGTTGACGGCTCTATTGCCTAACTTATCACGTCTGGTGTGTATACTTAACAATCCACTTCCTATGTATCATTAGCTCTAGTAAATAAGATTGATCTGTATGACACAAACAAACACTTGCAGGAATGTTTCTGTATTTGTTGGTATTAAAAGATGGATTTGGAGACGGAAACTGAAGCGAGAATGAAAGAGAGAAAGATGGGAAGAGGGAGACAGAGTAGGAGAAATAGTGAGAGAGAATGAAGAAAGAAATAGAAATACGGCACCATCAGGAGGTTCTATATCAAACTTTATGTCTTTATGGACGTAGTAGAATATATTAATACATGGTCATTGATTCTTCACGAGAATTATGACGTCATCTACATATCAGGAAAAGAAAGCGGTGTGTAATTCATAAGCACTCCAGTTGGTCTACATATGTAATGGCAATTAAAATCTGACGGATTTGTTTCTCCCCAACCACTCCAGGTGGAAAGAACGATATCTGTTTATATGTGGTATCACCGAAGTAGAAAAAGAAAACTGTCGTTTAGGATAATGGCGAAGAATTAGTGGTGAAGGAGTTGATGTAAAGATGGGAGACCGAAACAGTAGAGGTTACAACAAAGAAACAGAAATATTAGATATTTGAAGAGATAAGAAAACATCCTTATTAAAATTTTGTCTGTCTCTTAATGGCTAACAATATTTAAGCTACACTGATTGGTTGATTTAACACAAGCGGTCACGACATGCTATGACTAGTTATTTATAACCTGTTGTCACTCCTGACTGAAAATAGATCTTAAATCTCAACTATTGATACTCAATAGGAACAGAATTCCGTGCCTCAGCAGGGCCCCAATCAAACGACCGAAACAAGTAAAATGTTTGTAACTATAAGCCTTTACTGCTTGCTTTTCGTTCCATTTTATCTCCAAACTGTAGTGTTGCGTGTCCTTTTAGAAAATATATTCATTACTCTATTTCACAATGTTTCATATAACGATAGTACTCTGAGCCAGGCTGACATTTCTATGATAATTAAATTACTCAATCTATACAGTGAAACGAGCGAAGAACTGTTTCTGGATTCATAAAACTATGGATGAAATGTGGCATCATCTCTAACATTCCAGAAACTTTCTCATTCATTATTCTATGATTAAGGAATTTTTGAAACACTTCCCGTATATTGCTTGATCAATATATCTCCAGATTTCAGAGCTATTTTTTAAACTTGGACAGATTCCAAGCACTTCACAGCAAAATTTATCCAAAGTGATTAATCGATTCTACCATAGTCATAATAGAATTACCCATGATAAGAAGAGTACTGCAAGCCAAAATTGCATTGGATTCAGAAGAAATAGTGCCACACCAATTTCTGATTACCACAATCAGGATGAATATTCTATAAACATCGGAAATAGACCACTTATCGTTACTACTAAGCCGCTCGTCATAGACAACTCTGGATCCCTTTCACATACGAATTTATCAGACCGAAATTTACAGTAACAAAAAAAACTTAAAGACGGGCTTCAACTTAACATAGAAGTGAACATTTACAGAACTGCCAACTAATTAACTGAATATCGGATCCGAAACGAAGTTCTACAAGAAATAGAGTATCAACCAACTACTCATATAATCCATTCCATCCTTGCCACCCCACGGCAATCTTACAATAAATCTGTTCGGACTCTGGTGAAATCATGCAGCTCATTCGTCACCCTCCCTAGATCTCGATTCCTACCTCATATATTTACCGTCTGGCGAATTACCGTTCGAATGTCAAAGTAAGACTACGTTATACATTAAGTTCACCACTGTCATATCTAGTAAGTAGGAAAATAATGCCCAGAATTTTGTGGGAGAGAACCAGTCAATTAGATCAACCCCAGTACGGAACTGGTACTTAATTTATCGACCCCGAAAGGATGAAACGCAAAGTCGACCTCTGTGGAATTCAACTCAAAACGTAAAGACAGAAATACCGCTAAACATTTCGCCCGGCGTGCTAACGTTTCTGCTAGTTCACCGCCTTTCAACCACAGAATATCATAAAATAAAGTGAAGCAGAATTTCCTTAGAAGAAATATCAATTTTGTTCGTATTTTATTGTCTTGTTCTGAAAACACAGAACTTAATATATTTATTTTTTTTCTTGTGAGCAATAAAATCGTCAATCCCGTATTAAACTAGTCAAAACCATCCGTACATTACATTTACATCATCACACACAGATATAGACACACACACATATACACATTCATTGATATGTTAAACTGTCAATCCCTACACATTTTCCTGTTTCCGTTTTTATGCTTTCTTTCTATTTTGTTCCTCTTATCCCTTTCTCTCGAAGAGCGTAGGCTCGAAACGTCAAAGAGTTTTCCATTCTTCCCGGCGCACAGTTTGTTGTCCACTCACCTCTCTTCGTCTGTTTTCTGTAAATTTGAACTACATTTATCTATCTATCTATGCGCCCTTCTAAAGCCTAGCCAGGCTCATGGACCCGGCTTCCCGGTTTCTATGGCGTATGTGTTCAAGAAACAGGAAGAAAGAGTGAGAGAAAGTTGGGGTGAAAGAGTACAACAGGGGTCGCCACCACCCCCTGCCGGAGTCTAGTGGAGTTTTTGGGTGTTTTTGCTCACAACGCCCCATCTAGGAATCGAAACCGCGATTCTCTGACCGCACGTTCGCTGCCATAACCACTGGGCCATTGCGCCTCCACAACTATATTTATACATACATATATATATATATATATATATATATATATATATATATATATATATATATATATATATATATATATATATATATATATATATATATATATATATATATATATATATATATATATATATAAAAGGATGCATTCCTATGACAATGGTTGGCGAATCGTTTTCATATTCTGTTGCTTCGTTCTCATGGCTCTTCTAAGCTCTCTGACCACTCAGCGTGCCATTCCCCGTTAACGGTCAGATATGTCTCAGAAAATAAAGGAGAACGAAGCCCTTGTCGTCCCCAAAAGCCAGTTATAACGACTCTCAGTACCGGTAGGTGTTTGCTCCCCTGTTCGTAATTTTATCGGATGAAGCTGTACATCGTTAACCAAACAGAAGAGACGTCCTCTTGGGTTTACAAAAAAATCGCAATAGAGTCCACTCGAACAATTCAGTACAACTAATGCGTTAATCTCTTAGATTTTAGAACTAGCATCAGTTCTAAATATTCTTTACTTAAATAATAAAACAGATTCTTCCAGTATTTGAGAACGAGTGGCACCCACTTCCTAGAAAATAAATCGATTCTCACATATAGGGAAAACACATTTTATATTACTAGACGGTAAACGTTATAATTAATTTAGCACGCTATTACTGATTCTGAACTCTTCATGAAATATGAGGCCAGAGAACTTTTAATTTTGACACTATAGCAGCTGCCAGAAAAGTACAAAACTATCATAAAAGAATTTACGAAACATTAGCTTGATCTAAATATTTATTAGTATAAGTGCGTTATGAATTCTCTTTTAATACTTTTGAAACGTTAGTTAAACAGTACTCACAAATCTATTATTCTTTCATATATTTCGGTTCAAATGTTTATGATAAGCAATTCATCGTTGTTTACTATTTTCATATGCCGTTGCCCTGCCCTCGCTGCCTTATATATAGCTACAGTCTGATGAAACATTCTATTGCCTAGTTTTCCCTGAAGAGCAGTGAAGGCAAAGCATAGGATATGAATGCAGAAGTCTCTTTTATTCTTTTACTTGTATCGCTCATTTCACTGCGGCCATGCTGGAACACTGCCTTTAGTCGAACAAAGCTTAGTACTTATTCCGTCGGTCTCTTTTGCCGAGGCGCTAGGTTACGGGAACGTAAACACACCAACATCGGTTGCCAAACGATGGAAGGGGTACAAACACAGACACACAGGCAAATATATATATATATATATATATATATATATATATATATATATATATATATATATATATATATATATATATATATATATGACGACGGGCTTCTTTCAGTTTCCGTCTGCCAAATCCATTGAAAGTCTTTCGTCGGACCGAGACTAGGGTAGAAGACACTTGCCCCAGATGCCACGCAGTGGGACTGAACCCAGAACCATGTGGTTGGAAAAGAAGCTTCTTACCATACATTGTTCTCTATTCGTTATTTAGTTTACTGTGAAGTATTATAGATAAAATACAGATCTAATACCAACATATACTTATTCTTAAGTCGGCGCGTTGGTAGAATCGTTAGCGCGCCGTATGAAATCCTTAGCGGATTCTGAGTTCGAATTCCGCTGAGGTCAACTTCGCTTTTCATCATTTTGGCGTAGACAAAATGAGTACAGGTTGAGAACTGGGTTTGATGTAATTGACTTACCGACTTCCCCATACTTGGTGCCCTTGTAATTAAATTACATATATATATATATATATATATATATGTACGGAAAAAATCACCAGAAACAAAGAGAGGTGGTGTAGACAACAAACAGATGTATTAGTATAACGCCCGGGGAGTGAAAAAGTCTTTTACGTTTCGAACCTACGCTCTTCCACAGAAAGGAACACACAAAAAAAAACAAGGAGAGAAAAAAGAATGTGTAATGGCTAGCGATCTATCATGGCGGTATACATACACACACATATATATATATATATATATATATATATATATATATATATATATATATATATATATATATATATATATATATATATATATATATATATTTATATATATATATATTTATATATATATATATATATATATATATATATATATATATATATATATATATATATATATATATATATATATATATAATACAAAGAATATATATACATGTATACACACATATATGTACATACTTACATCTACATGTGTATATACATGCATATCAGGGTACAGGACGTTAGAACAATAAACTACAGACAACGGAACGAACACATAGGAAAACGGAAAGCCCCTTGGAATATCCCTTCATCAGCTGTCTCTATTCTATCTAGACGTTTCGAAGACCAGACAGGACGTACTCTAGAATAGTCTCTTCCTGAGTAGTGGATCAACCAACTACACAGAGGATTCCAAGGTGGCAAACACAAACCAAGACAGGAAAAAATGGACAGTGAAAACAACATTCAAAAGCCGTACGGCCAAACGCAAATCTGAGGTAGAACGCTAGTAGTTCGTCTTGCCTTCACATCGGCTGGAGTGAAAAGAAAGCTGACCACAGGTCACACGAGAGCAGAGAGGATGGTGGAGGGAGGAAATGGAACAAGGAGGAAGGGACAGAAGCAGTGAAGTAGAGGCCAGGACAGAAGGGTAGATAGGAAGATAGAGGAAGACAGATAGATAAATAAATAGAGAGGATGGTGGAGGGAGGAAGTGGAACAAGGAGGAAGGGACAGAAGGGTATAGCAGTGAAGTAGAGGCCAGGACAGAGGTATAGATAGAAAGATGGAGGAAGACAGATAGATAAATAGACAGAAAGATAGATAGATAGATAGACAGATAGATAGATAGATAGATAGAAAGATAGTCACGTCAGAATAATAGTAGACTTACTTGTAAAATAGGACGTGTGCGTTCAATAATGTAATAATACAAAGAATATATATACATGTATACACATATATATGTACATACTTACATCTACATGTGTATATACATGCATATCAGGGTACAGGACGTTAGAACAATAAACTACAGACAACGGAACGAACACATAGGAAAACGGAAAGCCCCTTGGAATATCCCTTCATCAGCTGTCTCTATTCTATCTAGACGTTTCGAAGACCAGACAGGACGTACTCTAGAATAGTCTCTTCCTGAGTAGTGGATCAACCAACTACACAGAGGATTCCAAGGTGGCAAACACAAACCAAGACAGGAAAAAATGGACAGTGAAAACAACATTCAAAAGCCGTACGGCCAAACGCAAATCTGAGGTAGAACGCTAGTAGTTCGTCTTGCCTTCACAGCGGCTGGAGTGAAAAGAAAGCTGACCACAGGTCACACGAGAGCAGAGAGGATGGTGGAGGGAGGAAATGGAACAAGGAGGAAGGGACAGAAGCAGTGAAGTAAAGGCCAGGACAGAAGGGTAGATAGGAAGATAGAGGAAGACAGATAGATAAATAGATAGAGAGGATGGTGGAGGGAGGAAGTGGCTGGAGTGAATACAACATATTTGTGTGTATACATGTATATATATTCTTTGTATTATTACATTATTGAACGCACACGTCCTATTTTACAAGTAAGTCTACTATTATTCTGACGTGACTATCTTTCTATCTATCTATCTATCTATCTGTCTATCTATCTATCTATCTTTCTATCTATTTATCTATCTGTCTTCCTCCATCTTTCTATCTATACCTCTGTCCTGGCCTCTACTTCACTGCTATACCCTTCTGTCCCTTCCTCCTTGTTCCACTTCCTCCCTCCACCATCCTCTCTATCTATTTACTAAAGTCTGTTTTTGTTTATTTCTTAACTGTGTACTATGTTATGAAAAGCAAAAACGTTTCGTCACTGAAACAGTTCACGTGCAGTGGCCAATTATTGAATGACTGTTCCTTTGATCTAGAAAGTGTGGTGTATGTTTTTCGGGCAAATATCACATACTATTACAACCAATTGCAGTATTAAACAATGGAAGAAGTAAATTATTTCAGTTATGTAATGACTAATTTCGAACTAATAAGTTGTTAGAGATCTTATTACCCATAAATGGAGTTGTCAAACTGAGAAACGCGATCATGTACTGTAAAAGGCACTGAATTATTTATCAACACTAAAAACATACTAGAGTTACCAAGTTTCTTTCTGTGCATTGTACACATATGATATTGAAAACATGAAAAAAATTTTTTCTTTTTATATCTTCGAACATTACCCTCGAGGAATATGGAGACGCAGGCAGGAAAGCGGAGCATTTTCCAAGTGCAGTCGGATGTAGAGGATTTGTTGGATTCAGTTCGAGGCGACTGTTGTTATCGTTAGGCCTTACTCATTATAAAGTGAATACAACCATGAACGATATTCAAACCACAGTGGAAATGTCTAGCCACTCTATCTGGTTAAAAACAGACAATGAGCGATGGCTAGAATGTTCTTTTCTACTCTAGGGACAAATCCCGAAATTTTGGGGGAGAGGGTCAGTCGATTAGATCGACCCCATTACACAAGTGGTGATTAATTTACCGACCACGAAGGATGAAAGGCAAAGTGAACCTCGGTGGAATTTGAACTCAAAATGTAAAGACAGACGAAATACCGCTAAGCATTTCGCCCGACGTTGTCAACTGACGGGCTTAAAAAGGTGGAAATGTATCAAAAGCTAAGAATTTTCTGTAAAAGAAAGCCCCGATGGCATCCAAAACAAAATTAATTAAATATTTAAGTGAAAACAGGTGAATGACAAAAATATGATAAATGAATATGTCTTCACAAAATGATTATAGATAACACAAAAGTGAGTTTTATTTCAGATACTATAAATGCCTGTCTACATAGCAAAGCACTATATGCCTTCTAAGTGATAAAAAGATGAATTTTGAAACGTCTTTGAACGACATTCAAGCAAAATCTTTGCTTTAGCAAAATTTAAAAATTGCCAAAAACATTGTTTATTCAGAGATAAAACAATATTATTTTATTTTCAAAATGATAACTGCACTCATTTATAGATACGATTCCAACAATATCACCAAAGCCTGTTAAAAATATAACCCTAGCAATTTCTCTGCCTATTACAAAACTGTGTCTCCCAGTTAAAAATTAACTGTGAGAGTAGAAACTTAATGTTACATCGGAACAAAAGCTGTATGCTGCTTTCAGCGGTCATAAATATAATATCCTGGTTATGGCTGTTGTTGTTGGCACTCCGTCGCTTACGACGTCGAGAGTTCCAGTTGATTCAATCAACGGAACAGCCTGCTCGTGAAATTAACGTGCAAGTGGCTGAGCACTCCACAGACACGTGTACCCTTAACGTAGTTCTCGGGAATATTCAGTGTGACACAATGTGATAAGGCTGACCCTTTGAAATACAGGCACAACAGAAACAGGAAGTAAGAGTGAGAGAAAGTTGTGGTGGAAGAGTACAGCAGGGTTCGCCACCATCCCCTGCCGGAGCCTCGTGGAGCTTTATGTGTTTTTTTTCGCTCAATAAACACTCACAACGCCCGGTCTGGGAATCGAAACCGCGATCCTATGACCGCGAGTCCGCTGCCTTAACCACTGGGCCATTGCGCCTCCACCCTGGTTATGGACACAATTCCTAAAATAGAATGGTTCGATAATGACCACTTGCCTTTCTGAATAATATTGGCATCATGTTGGTAACTCTTAGAAATATACGATTACAACATTCGGATGTGATAATAATTAGTACTGGTATTTTGAGCAAAAAATCAGAATTCATATATTCTTAAAGGCACTTTTATTGATATTCATCGAAGACTTTCAACTAACAATAGCCTAAAATCATTAATTTTATCGGATTTTCTATAAGCTGAAAATAGGTCGAATATCGTAAAATATTCAATGATTCATCAGCAATCAAATTTACATTTTCAAAAGCCAGATTTCTTGCTTTAGTGTGTTTCACACGTATGATACAGACGGAATGAAAATATCGTGGGATTTCGCTGTTGAAAGGATAAATATACAGGTTGACCGTGAAGTTTGTATACGTAAGCGAAAGTGCATATTTTCAATAATTTTTTACAAGTACATTAATGAAAAACATTTCTAAAATGGTGCCCACCATTAGAGATACGAAGTTCGATGCTCTTTGAAAAATTCATAAGAACCCAATGCCGTAATTTCACATTTCCGTCAATTTTAGTACATTCATTCATGATGCATTCCTCCAGGTGGCGTTTAGGTAAACTATCAACAATTAGTCATTAATCATATACCGATGAATTTACAAATATCTTTTACATATAACTGTCACGTTGCTTTCCTAATTTATTTTCTGGATAATGGAGTGAGTGAAGCAAAAACACACACGGAAGCGGACAGTGTCACCCAAGATGTCACAGATTGTGACGAAAGATTTCCAGACAAAGGACTGGCGTCAAAATAATAAAAAATAATAAAATAAGAGTAATACAAGAGTGAAGAGTATATATATATAAATATATACTATATATTTGTATTAAGGAAGAAAATAAGTATACTTCAGTGCGTGTGTATGTGTGTGTATTTGCGTGTGTGTCGCATGTATGTGTGTGCTTGCATGTGTTGTGTGTATATGTGTGCATGTTTGCTCTAGTGTTGTATGTATGTGTGTGCGTGTGTATGAGGGTGTCCCTGATGTGATTCATTCAGTTTTAAAACACGTTCTCAAATAAAAAGTCGACTCCATGAAACTGATGTACGTGTGAGTGTGTATGTGAGTGTGTTTGTGTGTGTCTGTGTATGCATGTACTACGTGACTGTATATATATATGTATATATATATATAT
>NC_142933.1:11042513-11095013 GCF_046866305.1 Octopus bimaculoides
GACACCGAAAGGATGAAAGGTAGAATGGAAGTTGGAAGAATTTAAGCTAAGAATGTAAAGAGCGGGAAGAAATTCCACGGAGCATTTTGTCCGCTTTGTTGACGATTGTACCAGCTCACTGCTTTACTTGTGTAAAATAATAACAATCCGAAGCTCTTGTCTTTGTTTGTTCAGTGACACTCAAAATATAATACATGTGGTGACTAAAATTAATGTTTATTTTCAGGTCAAGTAAATCAATTGGAGAAAGAATTAAAGATGTTAGCTGAGCAAGTAACGACGATGATTATTTGAATCAACAACAGTATTTCAAGAAAGCAGCTATAACCCATTGATAATGTAAAACTGGCGACGAAGAAATCACTGTAATTTGCTGAGTAAGCATATGCACATTTACTATAAACAAACATTCATGTGTGTTAGTAATACAAGCAATTACAGAAGTTCTTGGAAGAAAACAAACTGCTTATTTTATTATATAAAATCATACATTAGAAAATTGTGACAAATCTGGTTTCATTAAGAGATAACAACTTTTCAATAATTGAATGAACAGCTCGGTAAAGTATAAGAATAGAAGAGTCTTTATTTGAATTGTTTTATTTTTGGTATTCTTATCCGATTTCCACTCAACTCATGACTTGTTAACGTTTAATCAATACATAGAAAGGAATGTAGGTTTGCATATAATCAGTGACAAAGATAAGACTAACGTAATTTTAATTATGCTACATACCTCGTTTGACAGACACCAATTTAAAATGATGTGTTCCTGGAAATGTAGCTAGTTGAACTTCTCTGTACACATTGCTTTGCAGTTGTCTTGACGGTGTGGAAACGTTCATCTGGTGGTGAGGGCAGTAGATTTTTATACAAATAGCGCAGAAAATATGTAAGAAGTTCTTCCAAAATATTGTGTTGAATATGCAATAGAGTATAAAATTCACCGCTGAGTTAATAAGAAGTAATAGATCGGTTATCTCGCGAATGCCACGAGTTAAATAATCTTCTTCGATATAGCCAAAACCAAGGATGGTGGACATGATGGCATCAGGCGATATACAAACCATGAATACCAAGACAACACAGACCAACATAATGGTAATGCGGTATCGTCTCATATTCTTGGATTTGCTTAGTTTACAACGCCTAATACCACACATTATACAAGTATTTAATACTATTAAAGTTAAAAGCGGAATTACTGAACGAATAAGGTTTTGAAACCAAGTATAAGCCCTTGAGAAAACATTGTTTTGCCAGAGTTTCGTAACTGACAAATCCAATAAAGTCTGATTTGTTCTATTATCGTACACTTCATAAGACTGGTATCTCATTGCATATGGTATGGATAGCATACTCATAAAGAAGTAAACGCATACAGTTATAATGCGGGCGCGGTGAATAGTGCAGTAAGATTTCACATAGAGAGGTTTACATACGTAAACGTATCGTTCCACTGCTACAGATACGGTGATCCACGCCGATATGCATAACGACGTATTGAAAATATAGTGGGCGTAAGGATATAAACCTTGATATAAAGACTCTCCAGTTCGTTTGTCAATCTCCATCAGTAATATCACAACGAAATAGAGAAAGTCGTTGATGAGTTTTATGCTATCAGAAAAGGCCAAAGCCAAGAGGTAGATATTTGTCGAGGACTGCATTTGCTTTTGGGTCATCACAATAATGCTCATTGTGTTTCCTATAAGGCCGATTGAGCAGGCGATTGGGTAACATACGAGACCGGTGATGGAACGCGCTTCCAAATAGAACTGTTCGTAAGCATTATAACTCTTCGTAGTGATAATGTTGGTAAGATTTTCTGACGGAATCATTCTCGCCTTTAATTCTTCATTTCTCATGAAGTCGAACTTTTACTTGTGGTAACCAGTTCATTATTTTCACCATTCAGCCTAAATTAAAATACAAAAATTTTTAAACAATCATACATTTCCAAAATAGAATTTTTAAATAAATACTTCACATTATCTTCAATATAAACGTATATAATTCGATTTTTTTTTTATGGCGGAGCTCAAAGTAGACAAAGCTATAATAATGTGTAAATATTGAGCTAAGAATCCCTTTGGTTAGAAAAATTTGAAGACCGCTTGTAAACATTCGCGTGCTTGCGTGTGGGTGGCAGGGTTTTAAAATAAGGGCAAATAAGAGAGGCTGAACATGTTAGAAATAGCAATCAAATCGCCCTCTCTCTCTCTTTCTTTCTCTCTCTCTCTCTCTCTCTCTCTCTCTCTATCTATCTCTTTGTCTCCTTTTCTCTCTCTTGCTCTCTTAAATTGTCTCTCCTATTCCACACACTATCATCTTTAAAAAAGAAGAACACATTGAAAAATGCAGACGTAGATTAATTACATCTGAAAATATATTATTATGAGATGGTCACATTTAGATCGTCTCGCCTGAAGATAGACAATAAAAACAACGTCGTATTAAAATGCTTTCTAACAGAGAAACTAGGAAATAGATTTGTTTGGGATGAGATTATTCGATTAAACATCTCTAATTCTTGACTGGTACTGTCTTTTAACGGTGTGGGTAGGATGTAGAGGCAGTGAACCGGCAGAATTGTTAGCACGCCGGACAAAATGATTAGCGGCATTTCTTCCGTTTTTTAAGTTCAAATCTGGTGGAGGTCAACTTTGCTTTTCTTTCCTTCGAGTTTAATAAGATAAAGTAACAGACAAGTACTGGAGGGGGTCGATGTAATCAGCATCTACCCACAACAAAATTGAAGGCATTCAATACTGCAAATGACCGCTGTCAGATTCGCGGGTAACGTTATGATTTTGATCTCTTACATACTATGGAAAGTGGGGAGCCGGCAGTATGAATCAAAGAGCTCAAGAAAAAAAAAATTATTTTATTGTTGTAGGATGCAAAACAATGTTGACTTAGGTGAATTTTGAACTATATAAAGTATAAAAAGCATAAATTGAAAGCTTGAAACAATTTGTATTTGATTCACATCATGTAAAAAGTCAAATTAGAACTGTAATATTCATTCCTTTGCGAGTAGCGTTTATGCAAATAAATGAAATAAATCAATATAGAAATTGGGTCATACATTGTTGTAACGAAAGCATCATCATCATCTTTATTCTGCTTTAATGCACACTCAGATTTACACACACGAGCGCACGCAGGCAGGTAGATAGATAGATAGATAGATAGATAGATAGATAGATAGATAGATAGATAGATAGATAGAGAGATAGATAGATAGATAGATAGATAGATAGATAGATAGATAGATAGATAGATAGATGATCATTGTTTTGTAAAGACAACTGAAGGAATAGACAATACCTTTTACTAAAGTACATGTTTATTAAACTTGTTTCAAGAGGGGTAACAGCAACTTAGAGTGTCTGCTTGCTAGTTTTCGTCAGAATGCCTGACGAAGGCTACCAGACCGAAACTACGGTGTCACTGTCACCCCTCTTGTAAAAGTTTCATAAATATGTACCTAATAGATAGATAGATAAATAGATAAATAGATAGATAGATAGATAGATAGATAGATAGATAGATAGATAGATAGATAGATAGATAGATAGGTGAAAGTAGGAGAAATGAATATAGCTGTAAGTGATGGATTTTTATGAGATGCTTACATATATTTAGAAGACGTACATACACCTTCCTGTAAATTTACATCGTGTACGGATGTATAACATCTCCTATAAATGCATTCCTTACATTAATTGTTTGTCTTTTCTACATTGATATCGTTTCAAACATCAGGTGTCTTCTTCCAAACTCACCTGCTTCTTGAGTACTTCACCATGATAAAGAAGTAGGCGTTTAAGAATTCTATCATACATACGTAAAATCGTTTATAATTATTTTATCCTCTACTATCGAAGATTAACTAAATATACTGTGTAAGTGCCCGTAGAACACTACTGATCAATGGACCCTACGTGGATCAATAGAATTGGCTATTAATTCATAATTTCGGTTAATATTCCTCTTAATAATGATTTCAAATTTTGACACAGGGCCAGCAGCTTTTAGGGGAAAGTGGCAAATTGATAATATTGATTCCAGTACTTCACTGGTACTTGTTTTGTCGACCTCGAAACGATGAAAGGCAAAGTTTACCTTATCGATGAACGAAGTGCCGCTAATCATTTTTTCTGGGGTGTTATCGCTTCTGCAAGCTGGACGCCCTAGACTTGCTCTTAATAATAACATCTGAGGTAGAGAACGTCGGACAAAATGCTTAACGGCATTTACGTTCTGAGTTCAAATGCCGCCGAAGTCGATTTTGCCTTTCATCTTTTCAGGGTCAATAAAATAAGTACTAGTTGAGCACTGGGGTCGAAGTAATCGACTAAACTCCGATTGCTGTCTTTGTGGTAAATTTGAAACCAACCGTAAGAACACCCCTGTATAAGATACCAGTCTATTACTAAGTTACTTATATTCTCCGTTGCCTATTTCCGAGTATGGAATGAACAAGTACAAACGCCATAGTACTCTGGGTACGGAAATCACATTAAAACAACGAAAGCATATTCAGAATCAAACATCTAAATGTGGAAGTGTAACATAATATCCACTTTGCCAATTCACATGTAGGAACAAAGACAGAGACACATGTATATAACTGATTCATTGGTATTAACATCAGAACAAAGAATGGTTAGGAACCAACATTTACTACAGTCCACATGGATTCTATAATATCTTTCGTAGGTTTCTAAAAAGGAAAATAACTTCAAAGGAAGCTGACCATTGCAGGAATTTTAGTAAATATCGGGTATTTACAAAATTGGAATTATTGGAAAAACTTGGACTTGTAGTTCTTCAAGATAATCATATTTATTGTTAAGTAACCGAAGAGACAGAATTAAGAAAAGCGTATAAAAATAGACAGAATTAGAAATTGTGTATTCAGACAGATAGAGACAGGGTTTATATGAAAATGTCTATTTCAATCGACCACGATTTCAGAAATATGCACATTTTGCATATAGGATCCCATTTCCTATTCCATTTCGTAAGATACACACACACACATACACGCATACAGCTCTCTCTTTAAATTCACCTTGGACATTTTACACTCTCTCTCTCTCTCTCTCTCACACACACACACACACACACACACACACACACACACACACAGATACATGCAGACGCACACACACTCGTTCTTAACTATGTACAAAATATGAAAACAAAACTGTTTTTAATTTCCAATTAATTCTCATCCAATAATTCTGAATTTCAATTCTAAATATTTGATAAGACGACATACACATCAAAACAAGTAATATTTTATAAAAGTCCCTTTATATAATAAATATTTTTAAAAATTCAAAACATACTTTCGTGCTGTTTTCGCCTTTACTTTTTAGCTACAAACTTTAAATTGCATAGATTGTTAACACTTTTCCATCATCGATATATATATATATATATATATATATATATATATATATATATATATATATATATATATATATATAAATTTCGTAATGAGATAAAAAAAACAAGGCTCTGTATAATATAGAACATTTGTAAATAGGTCTTACAGCTGTTTCCAGGATATTTATTATATCCCTTCATCGGAGACGGTGTGAGAGGATGGTTAAGCAATAGTTAATTTAGATAAGATAGGAAATAAAGAGTGAATGCAGGGATATTGTATTTGTAAATCCATTGTTTAAGCAGAATGATGGGGTCGTGAGAAAGTTTGTGTGTGTGTGTTTGTGTGTGTCTGTGTGCTTCTGTAATTTTATATAAAAAAGAGAATGATAAAAGATGAGAAGTGAAACAGAAGACAATATTAATATAAGAGGCATTGTAGCTAACAACAACCAAATACGTTGAATGTATATGTGTATGTGCATGGGCGCGTGTGTGCGCGCGCGCGTGCTTGTAGTATCGAGAATGTGTGTACACTCTTTAGCAGCTGATAGCGGACTTAGTTTTCATTTCGTTTTAGATTTAACCCCTTAGAAAGAATGCAAAAGGTTAGACTAGACTTTAAACAAAGACAATGTGGCCAAAATAACTACTGGGAGTTTTAAAATACTGTCGAAGTGCAAAGAGAATTTAGTAACGAGATTCAAAGTGATTCAATAAACGCGAGATTCCAATCACCAGAATGAATCATCGCATTGAATCAGTAGGAACTGTTCAGAATGACTGCAATAAATGTTTCGTAGCATCAAGGACATCAATGTGCTCCACCAAGCAAGAAATAGCAGTTTAGACGTTCAAGAAAATCCGAACGGCAAACAACTCGTGAATAGGAATTTCAAAATCAAGCGTCCATCTCATTTTGAAGCTGTCATTGGAGAAGATACATTCCAAGAATAATCCATGCTCTCAAAGCAGATGATCCAAACCGAAAATTGACGTTTTGCAAGATATGTAGAAGATGTATACCTTTCAAACAAGCATTTTTGGAGCGATGAGACTGCATTTATATTAGTTGAAATTTACAGAAAAAGAAAAGACGAAGACAGGTGTATGAACAACAAGCGGGCGTATTAGTTTGACGCTCGGGAAGGCGAGAAAGTCTTTTACGTTTCGAGCCTATGCTCTTCAACAGGAAGGACCACGATGAAATAATCAGAGAGGGAATTAAAAAAAAACTTGTGGAGTTAGCAGTCAATCATAGTGATTAAGCCATTTAAATTAAATAGCTCAATTAACCACTACGGTTACGGTTACTGAGGATCCGAGAATCCGCAAAACATCACGTTAGTTAAAGTATCATAGGACGGATTACCTAGACCCGCCTAATCCCATTTACCTGACCTTCATGTAGGTGTATGCCTATATTTAATTGAAGGAGATATATTTTAAAGTTTATAAATATATATGTGTATGAGCGCTGTGTGTGATTGAGTCTGTGTGTGTGTGTGTGTGTGTGTGTGTGTGTGTGTGTGGAATTTGCGATCCAGTCGTTCTTGATGCGATAATGTCATGCCAAACATGCAAGAGGACTTTGAAGATAAGTTTTAATTTCCAGCAAGATGAAACAACTGTCGCACTATTATAGTAATGCAAGGGGTTACCATAAAATGCAAACAAGACGAAGCGACTGAGTAGGCTACCCTCGGCGTTCAACGGACCTCACAACAATGGACTATATTTACTGTATAAAACCGGCAACGGTTGATAATTCATGGGTAGCCATTGAACGACTATATGCGCGAATACCGTAAGAAAACGTTTGTTGATGCTTCTCGTTCCACTACTTCGCATTATCAGTGGTGCCTGGACAAAGTCGTTCATCAGTTTCCAAGCAGATCTTTTACGTGTTTCAGTCATTAGACTGCGGCCATGCTGGGGCACCATCTTCAAGAATTTATAGTTGAATATATCAACCCCAGTAATATTTCTTAAGCCTGGTACTTATTCTATCGATATTTTTTCCAAACCTCTAAGTTACCGAGACATAAACACACCAACACCGGTTGTCAAGCCGTAGAGGGGCGGACAAACACAGGCATACATAAATAGATATATATACATATACATATATACGACGCGTTTTTTCCAGTTTCCGTCTACCAGATCCAATCACAAGGCTTTCGTCGGTCCGAGGCTATTCTAAAAGACACTTGCCCCAAAATACACACAGTGGGACTGAACCAGAAACCATGTGGTTCGGAAGCAAACTTCTTACCACACAGCCACGTCTGCGACTATATTAGAAAAACATTAAATTCTGTCAATAAAATCTATAGAATTTAGGAATTGGAATGCATTTCATTGTCAGGAAATGTATTTTATCAGTAAAGGAGTATATATCAATGTGGGCGTGCGTGTGTGTTTATGTGTCTGTGTGAGGTTTAGGTGAGTTTGAAACATATACAAATAAATAAATGCACATGCATATTTGTGTGCACGTACGTATATGCATGTATGCCGGTAAGTATGTATGTATGTATATATATGTATGTATGTATACATACTTACATATATATATATATATATATATATATATATATATATATATATATATATGTGTGTGTGTGTGTGTGTGTGTGTGTGTGTGTGTGTGTGTGTGTGTGTGCATATATTGATAGGAATATACACACAATATTTCAACATACGCCATTCATTAGTGCCCTATATTTCTTCAGAATAAAAATCTAATAAGTAAACAATAGCTAATTCTGATTCTGTCAATTAGAATTTAAAAAAGATTGTTTCAGCAGCAGCTGTTTGCGATTCAGATAGAAACCGTCTTGTACAGTTGAAAATAATATGTCTGATACATGTATATATATATATATATATATATATATATATATATATACACAAATATATGAATGTATATGCATATATTTATATATATGTATATATATATAGGCATACACAAAGGTGTATGCCTACTCATCTATATTTAATTGCAGGAGATATATATTAAAGTCTGTCATACCGGCCATGACGAAGGGAAATAGCCCTGAAACTCGAGTCGCCTTTATATATTTATATTTATATTTATATATTTGATCCTTTATATTGAACACTCAATATTTCATCTACATTCAATACTTTATTTCATGGTGCCATCCATTTTTATTTTATTTTATTTTATATTATATATTGTATATTCCATATTCTATACCCCACATTGGTTCTGCAGGAATACAAATAAAACATAAAAAACAGACAGTGTTGGAACTCTTTTAAACAAAATAATACATATATATATATATATATATATATATATATATATATATATATATATCGGAGTTGAGAATTTACAAAAAATCACTTTAATTTCTAAGACATCTCAACGCTTCTAAAAGCAAACTCCGTTTGCTTGTTTACGTTCATCGTAATTTGAATTTAATATATATATATATATATATATACAGGTTGCGGTGAATAAACTGTCGTCTAATTTAAGCAAAAGTGAAAATTATTCTGACATCTCATTTTAACAGATATATTTACCAAAATTACATAAAAATGACTTGAAATGCTTAAGAGGGGGTTAGAGTTAGGGCGGGGAGGGGGCCAGTCGATTAGGTTGACCCCCAGTATGCAAATGGTACTTTATTTATCGACCCCGAAAAGATGAAAGGCAAAATCGACCTCGGCGGAATTTGAACTCAGAACGTAAAGACAGACTAAATACTGCTAAGCATTTTGTCCAGCATACTAACGATTCGGCCAGCTCGCCGCAATTTATATATATATATATCTTTTCGACAGCTTCATCAGGGTCCGTCAATTTGGTCATCCTTAAAATGAACTGAAGGAAACTTTGTATCATTAGAATACTTTCATTATGTGTTCCAGGAATAGAGTTATCGCTACTCGCGGGACCTACGTTGTGTCAGACCATATTTTTACTATTTGTGATTGCTTATTCTGCCTCTGATTGTTAAATTTATTAATATGACATTTCAGGTTATTTAATATTGCATTAAAAACTTTCACCATATGCATATAAAAATTTATAGTATCTACTAGATTTACAGAGATATTTTTCTGATGCAGAAAAAAATTCCCTTTCAATTTTAGATGACATATATAATCCGAATACCGGATTATAGCACAAAACACTATATTCATTTAACTTTTTATTCGGTTTAGTGTAATTGTTACAGTACATGATACAATCATGAACATTGGAATTCAAGTTTTTCATTCCTATTTCCAATATCCTTGTTTTCATTTTTATTCTTATTTTCAGTACTTTTTATTCAACATCTCTCGAATACAACGTTAAAGATAAGATATTCTTTCCTGTAATATCAACTGCATTTTCCTTCATGTTCACTACGAGTCCTACCACTATATATTTGTGAGCTTATATTTTCATTTCTATATCGATTAACTGTCCTATTCTTCGGTATATATTAAAAATTTTCTATGTATCTTGCATTATAATAATCTGCGTGCAGACAAACAGACAGACAGACAGACAGACAGACAGACAGACGGACAGACAGACAGACAGACAGACAGACAAACAGACAGACAGATAGATAGATAGATAGATAGATAGATAGATAGATAGATGCTAACCACATGATTCTAGATTCAGTCCCACTGCGTAGCAACCTGGGCAACTGTCTTCTACTATAGCCTCCAGCCGACCAAAAGTATCGTTTATATATATATATATATATATATATATATATATATATATATATATATATATATATATATATATATATATATATATACATATATATATATACATATATATATATACACATATATATATATATATATATATATATATATATATATATATATATATATATATATATATATATATATATATATATATATACTTCACTCTATCGTGCAGTTACTGTTAATACTTAATTTAGAGAATTAACATTGCTTATATATATATATATATATATATATATATATATATATATACGCACGCCCATATATATGAATGCATGTATTCAACTCTTGTGAGTGGATCACACAATTATAATATCCACATAATATAATATTTGGGTTGAACAGAACCTGCAGATGCTCTTTACAGGAACACTACTTGTATTATAATATTACCTACATAAGATATATATTTACCAACCACTTGATTCTGGGTTCAGTCCCACTTCGTGGTACCTTGGGCAAGTGTCTTCTACTATAGCCTCAGGCTAACCAAAGCCTTGTGAGTAGATCTGGTAGACGGAAACTGAGAGAAGACCTTGGTATACACACACACACACACACACACACACACACATATATATATATATATATATATATATATATATATATATATATATATATATATATATATATATATATATATATATATATATATAAATTATAATACAGGGTATCTAAGAGATACCGCCACGCTGAAAAATAGCAGTTAAATCCTGACTCTAGAACCACAATAAATGTCCACATAGCATAAGGAGCGAAGACGAAGACAAAATAAACCAGTAAAAATAACAAGATAATTCCAGATCCTGGATTTCTGGCTTTGCATAAATAATGCTTTGCCTTCATCGGTGGAATATACTCAAGTACATAAATACAAATATATGTATATAAACAGTATACTTACATATACGAACGTATACACACATATATATGCACGTATGTACACGACTAGCTTAAATAGCCCGCCTAAAAACTCCTTGTGCGATACGGATTACCTTTGATGGTTTTTATTCCCATGCTGGCCACTTGATAAGATCAATATTTTAAATATCGATCTTATCCTTATATATATATATATATATATATATATATATATATATATATATATATATATATATATATATACATATAATCAGTATATGACTTAAATTATGAAACACATTTCAACAAATTCATTCATATTTATGAAATGAAAGAGAAAGAAAACATTAAAATTTCCAGTTAAAGGACGGACATACATTCATCCGATAAAATGTATATACTATATATGGGTATGTGTGTGTGTATATATATGTATATATAGATGTGTATGTGCATATGATCGTGTGTCTGTGCTTGTCCTTCCCACCATCACTTGATAACCAATGTTGGTGTGTTTAAATCCCCGTAACTTAGCGTTTCGGCAAAAGACACCGACAAGATATGTACTAGGCTTACAGAGAATAAGTCCTGGGTTCGATTTGTTCGACTTTAAGTGGTACTCCAGCATGACCGCAGTCAAACGACTGAAACAAATAAAAGAATAAAAATATCTAGGCTTTGATATATATATATATATATATAGATATACATATGATAATGATAATATAAATAATATATAAATATATGCATATATACATACATATATGTACATAACTACATATATATGTATATATACAGGCATATATGGGTTCGGGACATCAAAAAGTTAGATAAATTGAGAAACGAGAATATAAAAAGACAAAAACGTAGAAAACGAACTTTTTTCGAACAACGCAAGAAACAAACAAACAAAGAAACGATATATAGTAAATCCAAAAAAGAACAAACACAAAAAACTACAACGCGAGGTCGTGGTACATGTAAAGTATTAGCAGACGCTGAGGGAAGGAAAGACAGATGGTTTAACGTTTCGAGCAGACGCTCTTCTTTGGAGACAGAGTAAAGTCCAATAGAAGGTAAGAGGGAGGAAGAATATCCCCAACGATTCATATGTGGTTACATTTTGAAATGACCGGAATGGAATATATATATACATTGCAATACAAATATATTACTTTCTAGTCAAATAAAACACCGTAAAAGTAGAAGTATAAATATAGATTAGTGGTACAACAAGGCACCTATGTTTACTGGAAAGAGTAGTCGATAAATTTATGGCGCTTCACTGTGCATACACTGACAAAATTGTGTGAGGTCAGCGAACATTAAAAAATATTTCGTCTTACTTCTAGGAAGAACATTCGATAAATGGGCAAACCAAAATCAGATAATCCAGTACCAAGGTTTTGGACTCTTCAAATACGTTTGTTATCGTAAATTTGATTAGTCTTACCTGGACAATATTTTAAATGTTGATACATCAATGCCAGTATACTCGCCTGGACGCTTAGCCGTTAACGGGACCGAACGTTATAAAATTATCGACTGCTATTTCCAGTATACATTGGTGCCTTGTTGTACCACTACTTTCTCTCTCAATACATATATGTATGCATGTATGTATGTATGTATGTATGTATGTATGTATGTATGTATGTATGTATACATTATCTTAGTTACACAATGACAGAAAGCAAGCGATATTTCGTACTGAGGGCAAAAGAGCACGCAAATATCTGAATCATATTCTCTTCCGCCTGATTGACACCATGAAGCAAATAAACACTGGAAAGTTTTAAGTACGACAACTAATATGTAGACCAGATAAATAATAGTATTGAATGAATTCTGTAGGCCACACATGATTCGCAAGTTTCACAAATGATATACCAGATTTCTCGTGTCAGTAGATACAGATCTCCTTAACAATGAATAATGTGTTGGCAGAATACCTAAATATATAACTAAATAACTTTCATTGACCGCTGGAAATAATACGGATTAGATCAAATGCAGCGCAGCATATTACAACAAATTTATCATTCTCAATTATAAAACTGACATAGAATTCTCAACGGTTCACAATTTATTACAGAAGTCTTAGAGTATATTGTACACATTTCATATGAAAAGTACTTAACGTAACACTCATCCACACGCGCACCCACGCAGCATAAACTATCATATGCATGAGTGAGCATATACACAAGCTCGCATCCACACGTAACTACTCAGATATATTATATATATTGTATATACTTACATAGATACCTATAAACATATATATATATATGTGTGTGTGTGTGTGTGTGTGTGTGTGTGCGAGTGTGTATGTATGTATGTATGTATATATATAAAACAAAGATATTTCTACCGACACGGGTAGATATATAGGAAACAGAAGTTGAAAATGCACAGAGAATAGTTAAAATATTTTTTATTAAGATAATTGAAGCTTTAACATATATTTATTCATAGAGTTATACATATATACTTATTTACACATATGTGACTTTGATATCAGTTACGTCGGCATAAAGTACTTTTCGTTCTTTCATAAAATCAATATTTTTCTCTAATTTGTAATCGCTCTGAATTTAAGAAAAATAACTGATCACCATTGTTTAAATTGATAGAAAGATGAGCTAGCTTATAGACGATCGTAGCAGAAACAAAATTTTGATACAAGGCCATCAAATTCAGGGAAGGATATAAGTCGATTACATCGACCCAAGCACTCAAATGTTACTTATTTTATCGACTCCGAAAAGATAAAAAGGTACAGTTGACCACAGTGACGACGCTACGACGGACGAAATGCCGTTAATCCTTTTTCCCGATCTGGTAACAATTCTGCCAGCTCGGCGCCTTACAAAGCGACAATATTAAAGAGATATACAACACGTGGTTGGTTATTACATAAGCCTGGCGTGAGAGAAATCTGAACTGAACTACCACACTTTGCGGTAAAATATTCCGTTTGGTTATGGAGGATTTCACAATGGGTAACATGAAGAAAGTGAAGAGCTGTCAGGTGCAAAATATCCCAAAGATATTTATAGTGGAGAAATAATTAACTGTATGTAAGGAAATCAATAAAAACCCATCGTATGCAATGATCTTAAAGAATCCGCCGAAGAGAAAATTGTAATGAACAAGGCCAACTACCAAAAGGGATAAAATACAGATATAATAATAATAATGAGGGTTATGAATACTCAGTTCCTCGGGAACATAATAGCAGCTTATGAACGTGAAAGATGCAAGCAATTTGAAAAAGAGCTCACAGAAATACTTGAAGAGAACTTCCCTATTCGTATCAACAAATCTGGAAATAAAATAACGACTATGGCACAAATTAAGAGAAAAACCTACGAGCAGGATATTATCAATGAACAGGGATCAAAAGTTAAAGTTCTAAGTCTTTTGGCCTTGAATTTAATACTGAATTTCATTGCAATAATTATTTGGAGGTGAGCGATCGAAACAATAAACAAGAAGAACATTTTCAAACTAAGAAATAACACCCGATCATTGACTAATAAATTCATGGATCAGTTGTTGCAACATCGCGATAGACATTACAAATTGTATGAAAAATGGTAGCAGACGACACACAGAGATATAACAAAAATAGCATTTTTTAAGTACGGGCTACAAGCGGTAAGACACATCTTTTCAATTGGAGGAAATGACTAAACTGTAGAACTATCAATCATAAAATTGCATTCAATACACGAGATTGGTAAGTTGTAGTATTGGTATTTCCTACAATATCTTTTTTCCATCAGCTGAATACTGACGACGCCAATGGACAGATAAATCTGGTCATAAAATTCACAGAGGTCATATGAATCTTTCCTTGTGAAGTCAAACACCTTTCCTCAATCGACTTGCAAATTACGAATATTAATCCTGACGATAATACACACCTATAACCTCGGAGGATGTTATGACCAGATTTAACTGTCCCTCGGGGTCGTCAGTATTTAGCTTATGGAAAAATAAACATTGGACAAAATACCAATAATACTTGCTGTGAAGTTCGTGAGTTGAATGTTAATTCATGGTCGGTGGTTGTACAGTCTAGTCTTATCGTCTAATTCAAAAGATTTTCTTAGCGATCGCAGCCCGCAATTAAATGCTATTTTTGTTATGTCTCGGTGTGTCACCTGCTGGCGTTTTTCATACAATTTGTAATGTCTATCTCGATGTTGCAGCCACTGATCCATGAATTTATTAGTCAATGATCGGGTGTTGTCTTAGTTTGAAAATGTTCATGCGTATTGTTTTGATCGCTCACCTCCAAATAATCATTGCAATAAAAATCATCATTTAATTCAAGGTCAAAGCACTCACAACTTTAACTTATGATCCGCATTCAGTTGATCCATCACTGATAATATCACGTTTGTAGGGTTTTCTCTTAATTTGTACCATAGTCGTAATTTTATTTCGTGATTTGTTGATACGAATAGTGAAATTTGCTTCAAATATTTCTGTGAGGTCTGTTTCAAATTGTTTGCATCTTTCACGGATTCGAATGGCCTGCTTACCTCCCAAGTCTCCAACAACGTAAATGCAACTATCTTGCAATTGAGGATAATATTGCATGTGGTGGTGTTGTGTTTGAAACTTGATTGACAAAGGAAAACCTTCCGTATATTTCGGAGGATAAGAAGGCCTGACCTGCCCACATTTAATAAGGCCATATCCCATAATGTTTTTGCAGTACTAGCACTAATATTGATTTCAGATTTTGACTCAATGCTAGCAATTTCGGAAAGTGGATAAGTCCATTACATCGACTCCAGTGCTCAACTGATACCTATTTTATCGACCCTGAAAGGGTGGAGGGCAAAATCAATCTCGGTAGAATTTGAAAGCAGAACATAGCGACAAAATGAAATTTCACTAAACATTTGACCAGTTATTCTAAAGATTCTGCTAGCTCACCACCCTTACTAGCACTAATGTTCATATTTAGAATACAACACTAGACGCTTCATATGAGCTATAATTTAGGTATCAGGACGCGGAAGATAGTAACTTTTCGCACCAGCAGTAACATTGACAGAATTTAATTCAGATGTTGGTGGATACACAGAATATTAAGATCAATAGAAATAGCTTTAAATCCCGCAAGGGGAAAATGAGCACATTGCTTGTATATAAAACAGTAAAAGCATCTTGAAGGTTGTTCATGAAATACTGGCTAGATATTCAGAGAATGCATCAAATTTTATAAGACCTAAAGGGAATATGACGACCAACTTGTAAAAAAACCACGAAAGAGACGAACACGATATCAGTAGACAGTAAAGCATGCGTACATATCTTGTAGGTGACAACAAACTAGAGAATAATATTGTAAAAAAGAATAGCCTCTTCTAAATATATGATAGATACATTACATTCGAGGATATGCCTTCGCTATGTAAGAATAACTAATAAACAAACGAAGACACTTGTTTCCAAACCACCAAGCTGTGAGAAATTCAGATGTTGGTGGATATACAGAATACGAGTATGCCATAGTAGTAATGAGAACATCGACCACATCAACAATAGTTGCGCGTGAAAGTACCATAATCTAATTAGGGACGTTTTACGTGGCAAGTAATACCAGTCAAATCTTTCTCAAATTTAAGTTATTTTCTTATCAAAAGACATTTTCGATAATGTGATATTTGGATCCCATTTCTAAAGCAAACAGACATGACCGTTACGATTAAACTACCTTCCATCAGGGTGGACTTATGGTTAAACCACAGCACTATTATAAAATTCTCCCATGAGACATGACATTATTGCCAAAAGCACTTATACCACGATCCATCATAAGGCTTGTTCTGACTACCAAACAAAATTACTCCAACCAGAATGTATCGACATTTTTATAAATAAAATAAATAGTGGCGGAACATCGCGAAAAAAAAAACCTAGCTATATGATGCAGGCACTACAGGCCTGTTAATTTTCTGAGACAAGAAATAAAGCACATTTTTTGTAGAATAGATCTGTTACTGAACGGATATCACAGACATAAAAAGTTTTCAATGAGCAGCTGCGAAAGTTATAGATTTCTATCATACTAGTTATAAATGTTTCATTGGCCACTTATTATACGCACACGGATCTATTTAACAACATGCATTTGAAAATGCTGCGTTTTGTTAAGAAAGGACAAGGTGAACTACTGTCTCTCCCAATGAAGTTCATAGAGTTTCTGAAACAGTAAATGTTAGTAAAACACTCGAAAGATACTACAGTTAAGTTTTGTAGAATAAAGACATACAGACCATGATGTATGTATTTTCAAACGCACATACTCACGCACGCGAGCGTGTGAGTGTATACAATTTTTTTACTAGTCTCATTTTTTTACTGTCTCATGAATAGTTATCTGAAATTTACCAGCATTTTGAGGAATTTCTTTTCGGTTTTAATAAAATACTAGACTACCGCTGACGCGTTGGATCACAGGTGTAGTCTCTGAGTTTCCCAGCAACGGAGTTTTGTTTCGTGGTTTTTTTTTTCTTTACCATGTTATTTCGCATGCTTTCAACGAATGTCACATCGAATTCACTCGTAAACGATACCGTTCTCCAGAAACGAAAAGATGTAGTTGCTATTTCTTGCACACACTGTAACCACATAACTGGTATTTCGGGTCCTTTATCACAAATAGTGGTTACGTAGCAGCAGGGCATTCTAGAAATAGCAGCCAAATCTTTGGTGGTGAAATACGTTGAACGCACTCGAAAGAAACCAATGGAAAAAAACTATTTCACACCGAGGTTACAAACGGGGCTTTTTACGAAATATTTACCGTATTTTTAAAGTCATTTACATTTAAAAATACTTCGTCCATCATAATGTGTCTAACGGAAAAGTTAAAGTTTCTTCCTTTCCTGGGTTAAATTATTTTCGGTGTATTTTCCCATTATGCACCGTTTGGGTATTTGAACTCCACAAAAATTCCGAATATCTCAATAACTACTGGTCCGATTTACGGGAAACTTGTCTTATTCCATTCCTATTCACATTTGAGGGGCACTTTTCTTTTCAAAGTATTTTCTCATTATGCACGCCTTTGGCCGTGTGACACTGCAAGCAAGCATGATTGAACTTCACTTTTAATGCGTTATAGATTATCTTATTCTACATTTGTTATGCGAGTATTATGATTTTTATCTCGTTTTGTAAGTATGTGCTTGCTTGTGTGTGTGTGTGTGTGTGTGTGTGTGTAAATACACACACACACATATATATATATATATGTATATATATATATATATATATATATATATATATATATATATATATATATATATATATATGCATATATATATAGAAGAGAGAGGTATATATACACATCCATACATACATACACACACATACATACATACAGACATATACCATGTGTATATTAAATTATATTTATCTCTCACTGGATGGAGTTTTTTTCCTATTAATCACACTAACAACAGAGCTCGTTCAACTAGCTACTCTATTCAATCCAAAGATATAAAGGAAGAAAAAGGTTTCATTTACATTTCAACCCTTCCAGATAAACCATCTACACACGATTATATCTTTGGAATCAAGTTTTATTCGAAAGTATATGGTGCCCAATAAATGACTAAAGTGAGGCATCATTTAATAACTTGTCCAAGATTTGCTATTAAATTAGCCACGTCCAGGGTCATTACTGGCCGAAACTTATCTATACATCTAAGTATCCATAAGTATATATGTACGTATCTATCTATGTATGTATATATGTAATAATAATACATGTATATATACATGTATTATTATTATTATTATTATTATTATTATTATTATTATTATTATTATTATTATTATCATTATCATTATTATTATTATTATTATTATTATTATTCAGGTCACTAGTTGGAATCGAACTCGGAATCTTGGGGTTAGCAGCCCGCGCTCTTAAACACTACGCTTTACTACTACTACTACTACTACTACTACTACTACTACTACTACTACTGTTACTACTACTATTAATATTATCATTATTACTACTATATATACTTATACACACACTGACACACACACACACACACACACACACATATATATATATAAGTGCATATATATATCTATGTATATAATGCGTATATTAAATGATATTTATCCCTCACTGGTCGGAGTAACTTTTCTGTTGATCACATCAAAACACTACACTCTGTGTGCGTGTGTGTGAACGTTGGTGCCTTTATGTGCGTGTATGTGTGTGTGTGTACATAGATATATGTATATACATACCTAGATACATGCTTACATACATAAATACATACACACATACTCATATCCTCTCCTAAGTTAAAGTAATTGCAACACATTCGAAAGAATCTTTATTTAACTCTATAAGTCTTGGCAGGTACACTCCATTCAATATGTACCACATATATTTACATACGTAAATTAACATATTTAAATACAGAAGGAGGATGCACTTGTTTACTAAAGAGTCCTTTACATCCATTAGATGGGTGCAAACATGTTTACACAGACATAGATAGCTACCAGCACTGAAACGTACGTAAAGAAACAGTCTAATATTTTGACACGTTAAGTTACACTTACATATTGACAAATACCTGAAACTGTTTTGAGTCAGACAAAGAAGCCTTATCATTGGAATTCATCTTGAATTCCGCGAGCAAGAATTTAAATAGATATAAATGTAACAACATATGTTCTTACATCCACGCATAAAGGTAGACACAAATAAACACACACATACACACACGTTTCTACGTATATGTATATATGTACATATACGCGTGTATATATTTATATCATAATTCTTATATATGTATATATATATATATATATATATATATATATATATATATATATATATATATATATATGTATATATATAAATACACACACACACACACACACACACATATATATATATATATATATATATATATATATATATATATATATATCGCAAAAATATTGTCATAAAACCGGCCGACAAGGGTGGGGCTGTAGTGATGTGGAGCGCAAGCCTTTAGATTTCTGAAGCTGTCCGTCTAGTGGAAGACACCTTCTAATTCTCTATATCGTCCAACCCCAAGCCTAACTTCCAACAGACTGCCCACTACTATTCATGACCTCAATGTTATTCTCCCGTATCCCTCCCACAGCCCCCAATCTCACTGTCCGTACCCCACGCATCCCCAGTATCTACTTCCTTCCAAAAATTCGGAAGCCCAATAACCTTAGCCGCCCCATCGTCTCCGCCTGCAACTTCCCCACTGATATGCTCACCAAAATGCCCCGCTGTGTCCTTGCTCCTAGTGGTTCCCCTCCCCTCACACATCCACGACACCAATCATGGCTCTCCGTTTGTTTAACTGTTTGAGACCCAAATATTCTCACAATTCAGTGGTCCAACTCCCGAGCTATACGGTCGTTATAGCGACGCGAATTACTGGACTCCTTCGTTTCCTTTGTCCTTCATCTCCTTCCCTCCTGACCTCGAATTCTACTGCACCATCTCTAACTCTTCTCTCGAATTTCTAGAATTTCTGTCAGCATACACCACTCCGCTCTCACTACCTCCATCCACTACAAACACACTGACTCATACTCTTACATTAACTTCTCTTCTTCGCACCCTACACACACCAAGCTCTTTGTCCCCTAGTCTCAATTCCTGCAGTGACGACCATGACTTTGAAACAGTCTCATATGATGGCTCGCCACTTCGTCCTATGTGGATATCTCCTCAATTATTTACACTGCATTTGACCTGGCACCGTCTGTGGACCGTGCCTCTGCTCTTTCTCCTCACACCCGCACCAACCTTGCCCGCCCCCTGTTTCTCCTCACTACCACCCCTCACCTATTGCTTCAATGTACCATTCTCCGAGCCTTCCGGCGATTCCAGTTCCCCTCGCACATCTTTTCTAACCCGAAAGAGCTCATAACCTGCGTGACCACCTGGTCCACATTCGCTACCTCGGCTTTCCATCCTGGCTCCTACCCTTGTTCTCACCCAGGCTGTTGCATCTGCCCCTACCACTCCAACACCACCATCCTCACAGACACCCATCACCGTCATCAATTCCTTTACTTGTGCTTCTAGTAATGTTATTTATTGTAACTTCTGCTCTTTCTTTCCTTCCCTCTACATCGGTCAAATGGGAAGCCACTTGTCTGCCCGGCTCGCGGAGCACCTTCGAGCTATCAGACTTGGTAATGACACCCCGGGATCGAGCCACTTCTGTTCTGCCTGTCATTTACTAGAACATCTGTCGGTGTTCGGACAGTTTCACCAAAGAGCCATCCGGATTCCGCCTTCGCGTGAACAAGGGCTAATCTGCTCTCTCTGCTTCTTTGTGCTATATGGGCTCAACTCACCTCCTCACATTATATGACGCCACCCCCACATGGTGTCCCACACACTTTCCACATTTAACTGCCCCCCTCAACCTACACATCTGCATGCTGCCTACCTTGGTAACCTCACCACACATACACTACTGTACAAATACCCATACACACTGTTTAACTCATCTGTCACTTCACACACCATTACACACACTCCACAACACCTTCCCACAAAACCTTCCAACTCTACACACACTAGCACTGACCACTTCTCAGCACCCACACCACACACCATTATCCACAGAATATGCAGAATCTACAAGAATAGATGCAAGCGCTAATTTATAAAAACATCTGACATATTAATAAAAATCTGTAAATGTACACCCATCCAGATACCTTAGTAACTTATTATTTTTTCAAATATATATATATATATATATATATATATATATATATATATATATATATATATATATATATATATATATATATATATATACATATATATATATATATATATACACTATATAATACACACACAAATATTTGCATTCATGCATTAACATTCCAACAATTGCACTTTGTATCTTCGGTATAAACACTTTTCTTATTAAAAAGAAATAGAAGAGAATATACATACACATACATATAGGTATTGGCTTTGCTTTATACCAAATCCGTGTACTTTCAATTCGAATATATATTTGTAACTTGACAGAAAAACTGCAGGATCGAAAGTATTAGAAAGAGACTTGATGGTTGGATTCTTGTACATAATACACCCTATGAATCATTTTCTCTGTGGGAATATCAATATACTCAGCTGAATTTGTAAGAATTTAACATTACGGAAAACGTGTCAATTAGATGCATTGCAGGATTTAATACATAAAAAGTATACTATCTATTTCTAGATTCGCTGCGTTCCAAACGACATGATCACAAACAACTGGAAAGGACAGTTCACGTAATGTTCTAAATGGCGTCTGCTCATCAGAAACGAACAAATAATTGGGAAGAAGACATTACATTTTCAGTTTTGTCAACCTATGCTGAAATTTGTGTTAATAGAACTTTTGCTGTTTTAAGGTTTGATCGAGTATTTAACTCTACTAAATGACGGGAGAAACATGATGAATAAACTTGATCAATAACCATGATGAAATATTGTTATATCTCAAGCTACTGCTATCTAGCAGCTTCGGATGATCTCTACTCAACCGATACACAACTGCTACTCGACTGCTACTCAACACACCTAACACGGCCAGACTACCTCTATTTATATGTCTTGGGAGATCCTACTTCTTTGCCTGGGGGCGTTGATACAACAAATATGATGAATAAACGTGTCTTATATCGACTCTAGTGAGACCACCTATAATCCGATGACAGAAATATCCTGTTTTAAAGCCATCTAAATTAGAACCGTCTCTCAATATTTCATGTTACTTCGTGTAACATCAGCTAAATAACAATAAATTTATTTTACTAAATTCTTCAGAAATTTTAAAATTCATTGAATCAAAGATGATGTATTTCAAGAATAAATAAAGTATCAAATGTGTTAAAGTGATTTACTGCAAAGCCTTCCTTCAAAATTTCATGCTATGTTCTCAGATTACTAAGGTTATTTCTCTGAATTATTCATATTTAACAATAAATTGAAACAAATTTATTATATTTCAAAAGAACTATGGTAAAGTGATCTAAATTACAACCGTACATCAAAATTTCATACTAATCTATGTTCAAGCACGAGTTTAATAATGACAAAATTACTTTACTAAATTCTTCGATATTTTTGAAAATTACCTGAAACAAAGTGCCTCTCAAAAGAAAATGCTAATAAAAGCGTTCGCATTCTTTCGCTCCATGCGTTTTCTTAGCTTTTACGTTGAAACAATATGCGACAAGTAACAGTCTTAACTTTTACGTTCATAGTACTAACTTTGCGCTCTCCAAACAGGAGGTAACAACAGCATATCTGAAACACTAAAATGACAGTGATATCTCTAATGATATATCTTTATAATTATCGATACATCGTAATCAAAATTTATTACTGAATCTGAAAAACGAGTAAAATCTTTCACAAGTGTGTGGTATATATGCTTACACACGCAGGCATACACTCACACATATACACACAGAGGTACACACACGCCCACACATACGCACCCATATATGTATAGAAGCATATATTTATATATATATATATATATATATATATATATATATATAGAGAGAGAGAGAGAGAGAGAGAGAGAGAGAGAAAGAGAGAGAGGGCGGGGGAGATGATAGATAGATAGATAGATAGATATGTCTAAATCTAGGCATACAGTGTATCTGATGGCACATATAGTACAATTATTTCGGATCCTATATGCAAAGCTGGGTCTCCAATACCCTTATATCACAGGCAGTAAAAAGCTTTTTACCTGAGTATGTGCCAATGAAATTGGGGTGCGTCGGATACACTCATGCGTCTTTCGTTATGTCATCAAATACGGTACATTCGATCACCGTATAGAATGCATGCACATATACATAGCTACTAGTGTATACAATAAAACACGCAGATTTAAAAATAGACACAGAATCTATGAAATTAATACGGACGATATGGCCCACAGGAATTTGTCTTCTTTTTGGATTTAATGAATTTGCCAAGACACTTCATATTACAGTCCTGAAGATGGGAGTACAAGACGTTACAATAAAGTGGAGGTCATTCTTACCCATAATATGAAAGAATATTAGTGGAATATTCCGGGGAAACCCTCTCTAAATTGTAAGCTCAACAAACCAGAAAATTAATGATCTAAGATATAGAAGGGGTGATGTTTTCTGCATAAATTAGTTATCCGTCAGATATCAATACAATATTAATAGTGAAAGACAACATATAAGGTGGACTAATGAAAAATCTTTAGATACTAACTCATGTAGACTATAACCTTAGAATTTACTTCTGAATACACGGCCAAGTTTTCTAACTACCGTTGGACCAATTTTGTATAAATGTATGAACGTATGCACGTATTATGTAGACATACACATGTACACATACATGAATGTATACATGCATACATACATACATACATACACTTATACATACATAATAGTGAAACTAAAAACAAATGCGCAGGCGTATTTTATCACTCAAAATTGCGTGTTTGAACGTTTTCTTCAACAATTATGCTCTGATGCGTTACTGATGTTTATTTTGTTTTTGTTTCCTTGTTTTTGTTTTTTTAACATACATACACCCACGTTGTTATATGTGTAAGTGAAACATATTTACCTCAACAACTTGGTAGCATTCAGACTGGATTATAAATAATACTTCTCACCGCGTGAAATTTCGCTTCGACAATCATGGCTGACACAAATAACAATACAAACAAACACAGCCACCAACGCCGCACGAATATCCTCCACACTTCGCTTGTCTCATGTTTAAACCGCGATTTATTTTGGTGCTGTCAAAAAGCACGTTAAAATCCGTCTATCAGTTACATGAAGCTGTTAAATAGGCACTGGGACGAAATCTTCCCAAACATAAACCATATTACAGACAGCAATTATTATTTCAATTCTTGTGATGTCAGTCGCTATTCTGAAGAGACCTATATAGGTACAAAAGCTGTCATAGATGATAGCAGAAAATTGTTGAAGGTATAACGCTGACGTAACTCCCAAGCTGATCGGAAAGATAGTGCTGCAGAGTATAAACAGCTTAAAACAATTTCAGATATTTTCTCCAGTCTCGCTAAACCATAGTTTCCTAATCTTTTTTCGCATGTACCCAGCGAAACCATTTCAATACTTACAGCCACGCAACCAAAATCTACTTTTATGTAACAAAATTAGTTTTTGTAATTGAATTGCAAATGATTGCAAACTATTTTATTATTTCTATATAAACAATATCTGATGTTATTTCTGCAGTCACGCTTTACATTGCACAGAGACTGGAAGGAAGAGAAAGACCAAAAAAAGACATGCTGAGAGAAATAGAGTTAAAAATACAAGATGATGAGAGAGAGAGAGAGAGAGAGAGAGAGAGTTAAACATACGAGTGTATATGAGGGGTTTTGTGGCAGACAATGAGTAAAGACACGCTAAACATATAATGAGAGAGAAAGAATGATAGGAACAGAGGAAGTGGAGAGAATACAGAGTAGAGGTAGTAAATGACAGAGTAGTTATGGGAAGAGTTAAATTTGTTTCAATTAATTTTATTCTATTCTAATTTAAGGTAGTAAATAATTTTTGAAAATTGGTATTCATTTCATTCTTTTGTATAAGCACCAAGGAATTTGATGAAAACTAAATTATGATTATTGTGTATACACTATATTTCTTGATATTACCCATGGTGGAAAAATTATACTTCCAACATTGTGGCATCTTGATTTTAATATAGTTGGACATTTTCATTGATGTGAATAACCAGCAATAACTGTGGTTGTATGTATTGTTTATTAATGTGATTGTAATATATTCAAATAGCGCCAGGCGTTTGTTAATGTGATCCCTGCAGCTGATGACTTACAGAAAGTTCTGCAATATTTAGTTCGAAATTTGATAAAACTAGTCGTAATTCCCCAAACTGTTTTATTTCCATTCGGTTTCTATTGTCAGTCAAAATTTAATTTACTGCACAAAAACTTTTTTCTCTAAGATAAAAGGACGAAGAAACTGTAAAAACTAGCTTGGCATCTTTCCACAATATAGGATACAAAAGATTACATTGCAATTATATTTCACACAATCTTCGATTTTTAAATATCCTCTTTACTTCATCATTTTAGAAATCAATGATGGTTTCCTTTAAACCATTTTTTCTTCTTCTATTTTACCAACGATAGAGATTTTTTTCAACTCAGTCAGGAATCTACTGTTTAATCATTAAGTCCTGTCTCATATCTTCTTTCAACTGTTGTAAAACAGTATGTCCTCAGATTATCGTCTGTAAATAATTGTAAAAGGATTTCCATTGATGGAAACTGACAAGACACCTTTCTAAAAAGGTTTCGCTTGTACAGTTCAATTTTCCTTATGTATTGGATTACAATTGTTTCTTTGTATTTGAAAATTCAGGCTTTTCATCTTGTCATAAATATATCAGCTTATTACATCGCATCGCTGTGAATAAACTCAATGCACTTTGCTAGTTGGATATTAAAATTCATAGGTAAACCTTCAACAATAGTACTGTTAATCATGGTGAAGTGTTTCAAACAGGATCCTTTTCATAGCCATAAAACTTCAGTGTAAAGAAACAGTGCTTCAGTATATCGAATTGATAGAACAGCCTATTTATATAAAGCATGAGATCTGAATTTTCTAACTGTAAATAATACAAACATCCAGCTTGAAAACAGCTGCTCATTAAATATTTTAGCAATAAGGTACAGTCCATGAATTACACAGTGAATATATATATGAACATCTATGTGTATCTTTGTGTTTGTTTGTCTTACCACCGCTGCTTATATATCAGTTAATTTTTTTTACGTTTTACGTGATTACGTATTACGCTAATCTTAGCAGTTAATCAGAAGAGAAGAAAAAAATAAGAACCAGACTTAAAAAGTAGTAGTGTTTCAAACTGTTTCACTAAAACCCTTCAAGTTGGTTATAGTGAATAGCTGCAGTTCAATGATTAAAACACGCAAAAGATTTTTTAAAAACTAAAAGATAACCATAGGCCACAACATTCCTGAAGATATAAAAGTACAACGAAGGAGTTTACATTATATTGGGCACTTTAGTTTTATTTGCTCTGAAAGATTATTGACTTGGATTTGCTGCATTTTTATGGGTTATTAGCAGAACTACTTGAAAGGTTTCTATCATTTGCTCACTTGTTCTTAATGGTGACAAGTATATAAAATTGTGGATTGAAATAAAGCAAGAAATCATTTAGTGAGATAAAAATCCCAACCCGAGTCGCCGGGAAAGATTGTGAGATTTACGTGTGGCTGTATGGTTAAGAGACTTAATTCCTAACTAAGTTCAATCCCACATGTAAACTTTGGGTAGTATATTTTACTACAGACTCGCGAGGACAACAGACTTGTGTGTGGATTTCGTAGATAGAAGCTGATATATATATATATATATATATATATATATATATATATATATAAATATGTGTGTGTGTGTGTGTGTGTGTGTGTGTGAGTGTGTGTGTGTGTGTGTGTGTGTGTGTGTGTGTGTGTATTATGCATGTATATATATGTACGCATCTATATATGTTATATTAAGGTTATACATGTATGTGTATAATTGATCAACAGAATTTATTAACCGGCGTATGTAATACTCTTCGTCTCATATCGAAACACGTGAAAATTTCAATAAGATGGCCGCCGCTGTACAACTGAAGTTTAACAACGAAGGTTGCTATTTATGCGTATATAAATTGAAAACTGCACGGAAGAGAGAAGGTGAATTCGGACTAAACAAGTTTTGAAGCCTATCTCAAGAGAAATATTCGATGTTTGGTGGCAATTTGTCGGTTACGACGACGAGGGTTCCGGTTGAACCAATCAACGGAACAACCTGCTTGGGAAATTAACGTGCAAGTGGTGGAGCACTCCACAGACACGTCTACCCTCAACGTAGTTCTCGGGGTGATTCAGCGTGACATATAGTGTGAAGAGGCTGACCCTTTGAAGTACAGGTGCAACAGAAACGGGAAGAAAGAGTGAGAGAGAGAGTTGTGGTGAAAGAGTATAGCAGGGTTCGCCACCACCTCCTGCTGGAACACTCACAACGTCCGGTTCTGGGAATCGAAACCGCGATCCTATGACTGCGAATCCGCTACCCTAACCACTGGGCCATTGTGCCTCCACACATACACACACACACACGCGCACACACACACACACACACACACACACACAAACACACACACACACACACACACACATACACACACATACACATATATATATATATGTTAAATCCGAAACCGGTTCCTGTTTAAGAATGCTTTTTTAGGTGATTTTAAATGTCTTGCTCGCTCACGTTTTGGTATGCTGCAATATTTCATGTTGAGAACAATTTAGGTCTTAATAGATACAAGATGTGATCTATTTCTAGCGCATTAATTGTCCACGTTATTGGTCGACGTTATTTTTTTTTAATGTACCTTAATCCCCTGAGATTGCAGATAATATTTCTGAATCTCTTTGATTCTTTAGATGTGCTGGCCTCCTGATAATTAATCGATATTAATTAATTTATGATTAATTACCAGATTTTATAATTATACATATATATACATATATATATATATACATATATATATATATATATATATATATATATATATATATATATATATATATTCGTTCATTCCACTCTTCGTTCTTTCGTTCCCCCTCGCTCATATTTCCTTGCCTTCTCTACTTGCTCACTTTCCCTCCACATTTCACTTCACTGTGTCCCTGTTATTTTTACTCGCCCCTCCTTAATTCTTTTGTCCCTCTGCCTCCACCTCTCTCTCATCTCTTCCCACGTCACCGGTGTTCGCCCAAGCCTGTTCTGTCTTTATTGGCCGGCAGTTGCGCGTGCAAAATCGATATTCCTCCCTGTGCCTGTAGAACCTTATATTCCTGCCGTAAGGCTTTATTTCCTCAGACGTCAGCTTAATTTAATTCGTCCTTAGTCGAAAGACACCTGTTATGTCCTGTTATTATTTTTATTGTTTTTGTTTAACATTGTTCGTTTTTTTCTGTCCTTGTTTTCGTATACATTCGCTGCTTTCTTCCAAGGAATCTGATGCTCTTAGCTTAGTTTTTCCTTGGAGATGGCCAGATTGGAGCAATCTCGAGTATAAACAACCGAAATTGCAAAGATAATCTGGAACTCGACTGATGAAAGAAAACTCCGAATGACCCGTCCTTGTTTTCTTTGTATCGTTTATCTGAATGTTTTGTTGTCCCTTTCTTGTATCACTTAACTGTCAGGATGTTTTGCGTTCTTGTGCCATTTTGTGAGCATGTGTGCACTTGTGGGAGTATGTGTGTGTGTGGGTGGGTGTGTGCGCATGTGTGTAGCTATGTGTGTTTGGTTATATGCCTTGATTGGTGCTTCTCTTGTATATGTCTTCCACCAGCATTTGACAAATGGTGTTGTTTTGTTTACACTCCCCACCCTTTTCACGATTTCAAATGTGTGACTGTTCGGACTTTGTCATTAAACATTTCATTAAACTACCATTATTTAACAGACTATTGCTAATGACAGTATGGAAAGAAACAACTACTCGTATATTAATCATTATTTATATTACCACTGGAATCCAAATTAAAATGTGATAATGCATGTCTGGCAACAACTTTCTCTTTCTATACACCTACTATCTTTCTAAAATAACATCTAGGAGTTAACTTCCAGGAATGGTAATAAAATATGCCAGCCTCAGAGAACCTGATAGATAAGAAAAATGAAAATTGGACGAACCTGTCAAATGACTGCACAATGGAATCAAATATTTGATATAACTGTATACTGAAAGCTGAATAATATAATTTTCACAGCTCAGCAATTGTTTCATAAACGGTTTTTATAAAAGAAAAGCGGACTAAAGCGTAGGGTAATTTTACACTCAAATAATTTAAGACCTAATAACTTCGAACACGAACTTACGATGTCTAGGAAATCTGTCATGGAAAAGAACTGCCGTCAAACAAATTTCTAATAGAAGTGTGCTTCTAATTAACAAGCTATTTGCAAGACAATGGAAAAAAACTACTATCGCTCTGAAGGTGTGGGCATGGCACATAGGCATAGATATGGCTCTCAGATGAAAAAGCTAGCTTCGCAGCCATATGATTACGGGTTCAGTCCCACTACACGGTACCTTCGGCAAGTGTCTTCTACTATAGCCCAAGGCGAACCAGTGTTTTGAAAGGGAATTTGGTAGACTGAAACCGTGTCGTTTATATGTATGTGTTTGTGCCCCACTGCACCGCTTGACAACTGGTGTTGGTTTGTTTACACCCTCGTGATATCCATTTGGCAAAAGTGGAACGATAGAATAAATACCAAACTTTAAAAATAAGTTCTGGTGTCGATTTGCTCAACTAAAATTCTTCAGTGTGGTCTCCCAGCATGGCGACAGTCCAATGACCGGAACAAGTAAAGAGTAGAACACAAATGATGCAAAATAGATCTGACTCTCGAGCCGACCTAAAATAAATTTCATTTAGCACTTAGATTTTAATGATTGAATATTTATAGCCGTCCACAACTAATCATACCGCATTAAATCCAATGATAACACTCGACCTTTGAAAATGGCAACATAATGTGAAGGCACTCGGAAAAGCCTGATTGTTGGATACTTGTACAAGTTATTGTCATTCTGTAAAATGTCATTCCCATATATATCTATAATATGGGAGACAAAAGTGTCATAGTAATTTGGCTCGCTGCAGTAAGGGCATATCTTGTTATGAAATAAACTACGCAGTCTTTAGAAACAGACTTATTGCTTCCATAAATAAGCAACCTCAATGAACATCTCTAATGTAAGTTTAGTCCAGCAAGATAGTTCCTGAAGAGTTGGCAGGTAGAAAGTGAGGAATGGGTGATGTATCAAAAAAAGAAAAGAAAAAGAAAACCTTTAATTAATAAAAATAATGTAAGGAATACAAAAAAGAGAGAAAAACAAAAACCTTATGGAAGTTTGGGTTGCTTGGGAAAATTGACTATTGTCTGTTTATGGTTTTTGAAAGAACAGTATTTGACAAAAGTGCTGAAGTGCACAGCTGGTGTCGTAGAAAGCTTTGTGAAGACCTAGTCAACTAACTTCATTCTTGTAATTGAAAGCTCCGTGATTTTATCTTCCGCTAGAAATCGTTGAAAGTGAATATTCGACAGAAGACTGTCTGTCTATCTTACTGTTCACTTTAATGCTAATTCCCGTTATCTGATTTACTAATTTCTTTTACGAATTTAATCCATAATTTCTCCAATTTCATCCATAATTTCTTGACAATTGAAATATTTACACAGAACATAGTTACAGTTCTAAGAAGCAAGATATAGAAGAATGGACGTAGCCAAAATAAATATTCCTACTTGACAAGTGAACGTGAGAGAATTGCTTACCAAACCAATTTTACATGAATGAATTCTATTGCCTTTCATCTATACAATGAGTACGAATACGGAGATACTGGCTAAATCATATAATGTAGTGAACATGGATTGAATAACCAAAACGTATTCAAAGAATATTTAAAGAACATAGCGCAATATACTACGGGTTGAAATATAAAATTATTTCTTCTCAACAAAATAATAATCCATGATACATTCGCAATATCATTATTTGAGATACTTGACTGCACAATAGAGAAAATCCTTTTCGTGTGTATTAAAACCTGTGAGATCCTCGTTCAGAAGCGGCCACTGAAACAGAGATATCGACAGTGTCCATCTCAGAAGAAAAGGCGAGGAAGAGATTTATTTATGATCAGTGTAATAAATATCATTTGAATGTTGTATCATATATATAACACCCAACTAAGAAATATCAACAACAACAAAACATTAGCCAAGTTTTTAAAATTAAATAGTTTAGCACCTAAAGATCGGACATGAATATCACAAGCGGCCGATGATCCTGAATATTATCTCTGTAATATAACTGTTGAACGAACGGATTTCACCGTAGACTAAAATAAGGAAGACTTCGCGTACCACAAATGGTTACGCAAGCGTATTTTTTCATAAACTCGGAAATAGTCTATCCCCCAAGTAAATCTTCATCCCAAAACTTTATGAGCAATGGTCTTTCATTTGTGACTATCCCATATTGATTCTTTATTTTAGGTGTATTCATGGACCACAATATATAATATAACCCACCTTCTTTAAAATGGAAAGACGTCATGAGGTACCTCTGGCTGCTATTTCTAGCTGATTGAGGGAAGATAAAGGGGGACCATCGCTGACTTGTAATTTATCAGATTTCCTATTGAAGATAATAGATACCTAAGCTCTGATACGACCGAATATGAAGATTATGTTACAAATTTGAGGAACGTATTTCATATTATTTATGATGCTTTAGTACGGTGATGAGGAAGTGTTCATGACAGTATCAAGCCTCTGTAAATAGTGAAGGGCGGGGAAGGAGGAAGGGAGCTCTAAACCTAAGACCTGCACCAAATACTTGTAACAAAGTGGGGTCCACTAATGGTATCCAAGGTGCTGGCTAGGGTTGTTAAACTAAGCAACAGTTTAAATCAACCACCCAATTATGCTATCTGGGTAACTCGGAAATCATTGTGTCAGAATAAATGTTGCAAGGGACCCTGTGGAAAGTTTTGCAGCTCCCCCGAAGGCCGCCTTTGACTAACACTATTCTATCGGCCACAAAAGTATGAAAGTTATAGTTGACAGTATGTGATCAACAGCTACCGCAAAATGTCATTAAGGTCCCACATTTCGTTGCAGCAGAAAGGTTTTAATAAAGCAATATACAATGCTATCAGTAGTAATTTTATGTTTCGACACAGACAATATTAAAGGAATATTGCTATCAAAACCTCAATCATAGCCGAACATAAGAGAACTGAGTTACTTGTGTTGGACAGAAAAATAAAAGATAAAATATATGTAGAGTTATAACGGTTGTCTGTTTTGCAGATGGAAATATTTCTATAAAGCTTAATGAGAAAAAGAATATTTTTCTGACAACCGTTTCGAAACTGCGCAGTTTATGCATTATGTTTGGATCTATTTGGAGCATTCGTTTGTTATGAAATGCTTAAAAGTTGGTACCAAAACGTTAGTTAATCTCAGGATACAAATTGTAAAAACCAGCCATGTGGTATTTTATAAATGCAATCTGTAATGTCGAGAGGAAAACATGGAAGCTATTTCCTTACTCAACATATAACGCTTCAACGTTATTGACTAAACTCCAGTTGCAGACACTTGAATGATTGTCAGAAACTAATTCCTTTTTGTAGAAAACATTCAAATAATTGGAAAGATTAATGAGAAATACATACAGGTCATTTATGAGAGGTTGAGGAATGAATAATGTCTCTTTTGGACATTCTGAATAGTTCTAATTGAAACTTGTCACTAATTCGAGCCGTGTAGGTGTATCTGTTTGTCCTAGATTCTTCTCATTTCAATTGCGTTTTCAAACTTACAGTAGACATTTTATCTTAACTTTGTTTAAAACTTGAATATATCAATTGAAACATATAAATGTATTTATATACATAAGTGAGAGAAAGAGACAGAGAGAGAGAGAGAGAGAGAGAGAGAGAGAGAGAGAGAGAGAGTGTGTGTGTGTGTGTGTGTGTGTGTGTGCACTGGTGTATGTATATATACATGATGAGCATAGATCAACTAAGAGCCAGATTATAATGTATGCTAGGGTTGATCATATAGCATGATCAACTATAAAACCTTTCGATGACATTCCTCCAGCATAGCCACAGGCCAACAACTAAAGTCAGTAACGTATTCGAGGAATAAAAGACTACGTCTATGAATATACAGGAATAAGTTTGCACATATATGTGAAAAGACATAAAAACAAATTTCATCGGAATTTATAAAGAGAATATATAATTATGTACACATGTTACACAACTTATTGTGTCTTATTCTGTGAGAACAGCAAAGAGAGAAAATTTAACATGATTAATGAAGCTATTATAGTTTTGTTTCTAAATATTAGCATGGCAGAAATCGATAAGACCGTATTTCTTCATTGCTTTTCATTTAAGATGTAAGAGAATAAACAGGTGTATTTAATGACCAATAAGCAACAACATAAACATATATTTGCAAAGGCGGAATACGTATATACACGCAGACGTGTTATATATGAGTGCATTTGTGTGTAGGTGAGTGCGTGTGTATGTATGTGTGTATGCATTTATACGTGTAAATACATATAGATATGTGCGTATAATTATGCATGAATGTTTCCTGTTTTTAAATATTTAAATTCTTCCCCTGAGGAAGGAACTGGTTTCTAACAAAGATAAAACGCTCTACCGTTGGAATGTAGATAATGAAAAACAATGTCAAATTGTAAAGCTGGGAAAAGTCTTGTATATTTTACTGTTTCACTTACAGATGGTATTTGTAATGTGCGAGTTAATTGGTTCAATGCTTATACTGAAAACACTAACTTATCCAGATTATCATTTGAACATTTATTGAAAAAACGTAGTGCACCAGTTATTATGGGTATAAATGTAATTTATAATCTGAATATAGGAGCTGGAATTTTCCCAGCTGTTATCCCTAGTTATTATTTCTCCCGTATGTGTGTGTGTATATATACATTTGTACATGGTCTGATCAATAAGTATCCGGCCTGTTGCCATAATAACGAAGCTAAAGCACGCAGAGTAAAGCCGCTTGGTACAGATTGACCTTGGACTCTGTAGTGCATGTGAACTAAGTTTTAACAGTCTATTTTACTCCTGCTGTTTACAGTAGTGCTTGGAATTAACGTGTGTAGCGTGTGTTCGTCACATTGACCATGACAGAAAAAGTTGAGCAGAGAATCTGCATGAAATTTTGCAAAAAGCTTGACGTTACCTTCTCAGAGGCCTACGCAAAGTTTTCAAAATTATCATTATCCACAAAATCAAGGAGCTTTTGTGCAACTGAAGCCTCGGTGTCTTTTATGGTCAGCTGAAAGCCGTTTTGGGACAAACTTAGCAGACACGCATCTCATATCTAAATCTACGGTGATAATGGTCTGAACCGAACCGTAATTAATCTGCACATCCTCTGATAACTCACGGATGGTGAAACTATGATTTCCTCGGAGGTAGAATTTCATTGGTCTCGAGTTAGGTGACGTCAGCAAATGGTGTTGGTAAAATATTACTGGTCTTAGAGATAGGTGACGTCGGCAACTGGTGTTTGCATGGTGTTATTGTATGAGGATTTGGGGTTGCGGTTTCGAAAACCGATTGAAAGACTTACTAAAATTGTCAAAATTGTCTGTTGTTCCTGGTTGAAACTGAGTTTTATTTTTCTTTTTCTCTTTAGTGTTTATACTTCTTTCTAAAGGATATTCTGATGTGGTTTATATTTTCTCATGAGTATGCTTTCCTTACTTAAACGGAATTGGGTTGAAGTGTTTCCGCTGCGTTTATAGAAGGAGAAGGTTTGGTAATTCGGGTTTAAGTTTACGGGCGTTGGTCTAGGTTTTGATGCACTCTCATAATATTATTGACTGTTATGAACATTTAAATTTGTCAACGTTGAAACTTTTAAACATGTTTTTCTAATCCATAATTCTAAATTTTTTACCATTGATAAACACGTGTGCGCTCTCACGCACACACACACGCACTCACACACATATATATATGTGTGTGTGTGCGTGTGTGTATGTATATATGTATATATAATATATATATATATATATATATATATATATATATATATATATATATATATATATATATATATATATATATATATATTATCGAACACACATACTCAGTGCATATGACTTGCTTGATCGTTGGTGGTCTACCATTTGATGCGGCGGAGATAATGCTCTCAAAGCGCCTAGTATTAGAACACTTGAGAGTCATAGAAAGGAGAGATAACTCACCTTGAATCGCATCCCAGAGTGATCGACGTTGATATTTCGTCATTTTAGTCGATTCTCAACATCATGTAGCTGATTCGACGCTTTCGGAGAGTCATCGACATCGCGTGAAAGCGCAGCCTAGTGGCGAATGAGCAAAGTGAATACATGGTGTGTTTGTGTTCGATAATGTTTGCAATACTAGCGCTACTTCTAACTTATATTTCGATTTATTCCTAGGTTTATCCTCCGGGCATAGCAACAGATGTTTTCTATACTATTTTACATATGGCCATATACAGGCAATTCAACTCACCTCCAATTCAGTTCAGGTATGGGATATTGATGTGCCATAAATGACGAAAAATCGATGTCGATCACCGCTCCTGAATGGGACTCGAAGTTAATTGTCTCGCCTGTTTCTGACTTCCAGGTGTGTTAACTCTCGTCCCTTGAGAGACTAATCTCCACCGCGTCAAATCGCATCCTACCGGCGAACGAGCACAACCCATATATGGTGTTCGTCTGTTATATAATGTCTGCAGCATTAGCGCTACTTCTAATTTATATTTGAAGGTACAACTCCCCCACACACACACGCACACGAATACCATAGACTTCCGCAGAGTTCTCGCGTGCCAAATCCATTGGAAAAGAATTGGTTAACCCGAGGCAATGGCAGAAGACACCCACCTAAGATGTCACGTTGTGTGACAGAACCTGCAACCGCGTGGTTGCATGATGAGCCTTTTCAATAGTGCGTGCATGTGTGTGTGTGCGTGTGTGTGTGTGTGTGTGTGTGTGTGTGTGTGTGAGTGTGTGTGTGTGTGTGTGTGTGTGTGTGTGTGTGTGTGTGTGTGTGTGTGTTTGAATTTATTCCTACGTTTATCCTCCGAGCATAGCAACAGATGTTTTCTATACCATTTTACATATGGCCATAGACAAGCAATTCAACTCACCTCCAATTCAGTTCAGGTATGTGATATTGATATCACAAAAATGACGAAAAGTCGATGTCGATCATCGCTCCTGAATGGGACTCGAAGCTAGTTGTCTCACCTGTTTCTGACTTCCAGGTGTGTTGACGCTCCGGGCTTGAGAGAGTACATACCATACACATCATTAATTCTAGATTGCACTATTGGAAGGAAACACTGCTAACGTACCAGTTATTTATCAATGTATGTGCGTGTGTGTGTGTGTGGGGGGGGGGGTGTTTAATGAAGTAGAGTGGATATTTTGTAATATGCGTATGCAGAGGTACATACGTATATGTAATATATCTATGTATTTACTAATGTGAACGTATTATTGCGTATTTGTAGTAATATACGTATAAGCATTTCTCCGATCTTTCTTCTGCAACAAAATTATTTCAATAACGCTAATAGAATTTATTGAACACTTGAATAAACCTTGAATTATAAAAGAAACTTGCTAGGAAATGGTAATATTCATCTTCACAAAATATACTCTTTGTTCTCTTGTTAAAGAGAACATCCATTAAAAGCTGAAATATTTTTAAAATTCCGATATTTTATCTGATATTAGATGACCCTGATCGTCAGTATTGCGGATTCTAAATGGAAGTGAAATTGAGTTGGTATAATCTACCTCAGTGAAATATTGGAGCGGCTTATATTTCCACATGAGTCTGTGTGTCTATCTCTGTGTTTCTCTGTCTCTCACTCTGTCTCTGACTCTCTGCTCAAATACGTATTTCATAGAGAAGGACAATTCGATGTTGAAATTCAGCAACTGATATAGATTGTTACTTTTATATTGTAATCGTCATTTTAGTTCCAGTTCAACACAGATCAAGGCGACATTATTTTCTTCCATAGGCACAAGATTGGAAACTTTAGGGGAACGCGTTTGATCATTATATCGACCTCTGCACTCCACTGGCACTTATTACATCGATCCCGAAAAGATGAAAGGCAAACCTACTACGGTCTGAGAACTGCCGCTAAGCATTTTGCCCGGCGTGCGAACGATTTAGCCAGTTACCCACCTAAACGATTAAGCAAACTTATGATCAAAGGAATTCTTGATTCGACCATCCTGTCGTCTTACTGTTATTCATTTTATGCATTGTATATCCAGAACTATATTATCTAACGTGTTTTTTTTTTCTTTTAAAGATGAAAAGCTGTACTATGAAGTTGATTTGCCTACTGATTCTAGTAGATCAAGCAACTGTAAAAAAGCTCTTCTATTGATCCATATTTTAACAGTAGAATTTTGAAATATAAAATAAAGGTTACGTCGTATGTTAGTATGCAATTATTTCTCGCAATTTAGGGTATTTCCACGAACATAGAGATATATGAATATCCCCTGTCAGTAACTGTATGATGTCTAGACATTGTTGAAAAGTGTTTCAGGAAAGATATGCTGTAAAAAACATATGGAAGGTCCTGGATGGACTTGTCCCAAACTTTGTTATGGTGACACCAAAACAGAGCGCCGTTGCATAATGACAAAGATCCATCAAAGCACGTGATCAGATATCGCAATAGTTTGGAACTGAAAGGCCCTCAGCTCTTCAGTATTCTCCCAAAAGACATGCGATACCCACACGCGGTGAATGCAAATGTTTTCAAAAGAAAACTTGATTCCCTACTATCAAAACAAAATTGGATCTGCTTCGGTCCAGATGAACTAAAGTCATGACAGGAAGCGTAGAATCAAACTCCCTCATTCAGTAATAGCAACTACTAAAGAAGGATTACCGAAGGTGTAGCAAGACCAACTGGTGCTGCCTCAGCGCGACAGCTATACGAATGTATGTATGTATATATATATACACATATATGTATGTATATGTATAAGTATATATATATATATGTGTGTGTGTGTGTGTGTGCGGGTGTGTGTGTGTGTGTGTGTGTGTGCGTGTGTGTGTATGTATGTTTGTGGGTGTGTAGGTGCACGAGTGACTGTGTGGTAAGAAGCTTGCTTGCCAACCACATGGTTCCGAGTTCGGTCTCACTGCGTGGCAACTTGGGCAAGTGTCTTCCACTATTTCCTCGGGCCGACCAAGGCCTTGTAAGTGGATTTGGTAGACGGAAACTGAAAGAAGCCCATCCTATATATATATGTGTGTGTGGGTGTGTGTGTGTATCTGTGTTTGTTCACCCATCATAGCTTGAGAACCAATGTTGGTGTGTTTATGTCCCCGTAACTTAGCGAGTCAGCAAACGATACCGATGGAATAAGTACTAGGCATACAAAGAATAAGTTCGGGGGTCGATTTGCTCGACTAAAAGTGGTGCTCCAGCATGGCTGGAGTCACATGACTGAAACAAGTAAAAGAATAAATGAATATATTCATATATGTGTGTCTGTGTATGCATGTGTGTGTATGGAGAGAGAGACAATGATATATATATATATTTATATATATATATATATATATATATATATATAGAGAGAGAGAGAGAGAGAGAGAGAGAGAGAGAGAGAAAGAGAGAGAGAAAGAGAGAGAGAAAGAGAGAGAGTGAAAGATGTACTAAAATATTTTATACTCAACTAACACTTTCTCAGAAAGCAAAAATATGCAGTCGGAGAGAGGCTGTATGTATAGTGGCTCTTCTCCTCTGTCAAATCTATTAACTAAATCTAACCAATTTGTTTAACAGAAAGAAAGGTTTGTTATGTTATATTGTAGCTACAAAAACGGCAAGAAAACGGGGACATAAACAAACCAACATTTGTTATTAAGCTGTTGGTGTGGACAGACTCAGACACACAGCTGCAGACGTACGCACGTGCGCACATACACATCACTTTTCCACAGAGTTTTCGTCAATCAAACTCACTCACAAGGCATTGGTCAGTCTGGGGTTGTAGGAGAAGAAATTAGCTTGAGGTGCTGCATGGTCTGAATCCTAAATCCGTGCCTGCAAAGTAAGCTTCTTCACCGCACAGCAATGCCTGCCTCTCCAGAATATATTAAAGAGACTGCATAAAATTTTGATATTGGAAGCTAGGCAAATCTCAAAATGTAGTATCACTGTATACTAACAAAAATGCTCCATTTCCATCATTAGTCAGATTAAATACTGCAAAAGCTGTTCTGTATGATCCCCATCTAAATGTACATGCAAACAGGAAAAGAAAATAAATTCAAACACTTCGACATTATGCTGAGTAATAATTGTTGGCACTCCGTCGCTTACGACATCGAGGGTTCCAGTTGATCCGATTAACGGAACAGCCTGCTCGTGAAATTAACGTGTAAGTGGCTGAGCACTCCACAGACACGTGTACCCTTAACGTAGTTCTCGGGGATGTTCAGCATGAAACTGTGACAAGTCTGGCCCTTTGAATTACAGGCACAACAGAAACAGGAAGTAAGAGTGAGAGAAAGTTGTGGTGAAAGAGTACAGCAGGGTTTGCCACCATCCCCTGCCGGAGCCTCGTGGTGCTTTTTAGGTGTTTTCGCTCAATAAACACTCAGATAGCCCGGTCTGGGTATCGACACCGCGAACCTATGATCACGAGTCCGCTGCCCTAACCACTGGGCCATTGCGCCTTCACGCTGAGTAATAATACACCAGATGAATCTACATCAGAGCAAAAGGCACAAACGAGATCAGAAGCTGTTTAATTTACCAAATATCGAACACAGAACGAAAACTGCAGAAACGTTGTTACTGCAGCTTTAGATATGCTGAAACCAAATGGTTGTAAACAATAAAAATTACAGAGTAACAATACCAATTAACAAAGAAAGTTTTAATGAAGCTAAATCACTAATAGGTGAGACCAAGAAGTGTTATTACCTTAGAAAAATCACTCCGATACCAATCAGCTAATGGAAAAATCACGGTATTTTTATTTTATGAGCGGAACCAAAATTTGGAATGTCGGTATCATCGTGTGGATTTTCACTGAGCAAATTAAAAATTCTTTTAATTACATCAATTATAGTCTCTAATTTTTATATTACAATTTTCTGCTAATCTTCATTAATTTACTCAGAAAAAAATAATAAAACAAAACGTTGTATTGAAAATCTAAAACTATGAGATAATGAACATTAATTTTATAAAGAAAACACGGGATCAATTTGATCAGTAAATATACTGATGAAATTAATTGACGAGAAATGTAGGGCGCTGTACAAACTTCGTTAGCGGAATAATGAGGTTATTGCTCTTTTTAAACATTTTTCTTTGTATCATTAAAATATACGGTAAGTGCAATATATGCTATGTTCCATTTTATACATCTAGCTTCAGAGAGGCCAATTATGTCTTTATTTCATTGCACGTGCTTGTTTAATTCCCTGTGCAATATGTACATATAATCACATATATACAACTACAACAAACCATGTAACGCGCATACGCCCACGTACTCGTCTACACACGCACAATACACACTCGCACGCACACATGCATAAATTTCGCACAAACATACACATGCATAAATTTCACGCAAACACACACACACACGCACTTTCACACATACACGCACTAACTCTTCCAATCGGTATTTTCACACTTACCGTGTACTTGACGTGTATGCCAGACGAGTGGGAGGAAGTTCTTCCGGAGGTTCGGCAAGTGATTGAAAATGGAACTGGAGACAGCCCGGGCGGTAAACGTGAAAGCTTTCTTCGACAATGCATTAACTATAACGCCATCATGTCTGAGAAAACGGGATTAGGAATGATACTTAAAGTTTCCTTTACTTCAGAGACAAAAGTCTAGTTGCAGTTTCCTAAGCGATAAAACTTACAATGTATGCCATGCATGAAAGATTTTCGTCTGAAAGAGTAAAATGTGCCAAAGCATTGAATAAAATCCACTGACGTATGTTAAATGGGTTTTTTCCGCGTAATGTAAGCAGTGATTTCCGCTGCCACTTATCCAAAACTGCTGTGTGTAAAACAATCGGAGAGATTGGGTTTCGCGTTTTGATTATGTAAGCGATGTGATTTCGTTTCTGACGGTTATGGATTCGTAGCACGCAGTCAATACTATAATATTTCTGTTACACACTAATCAGAGTTCAGTTCACGATAAAGATAACGAGTCGTCAAGCTGAATTATGGTACAATAGGGACAAATTTTTGAATACCAATGAATATTTATGCAGATATAACAATTTAAACGATAAGCATATTACAATGGATAATACTAAGTGAACTTTTCCTATTTCTCTCTCTTTTACTTTTTTCTTTGTGATGTAATCTTGGGACTGAAAATGTGTGCGGCTGAAGATGGCCTTAAACCATCCTTTCTATCAATTATATACTCATATAATGATACAACGATGGTTTGTGTATAAAGCTTGAAACACGTGTACCGCGATATCCTTTGTGTTCTGTTTTCATTTTACGTTTTAATACATTCTTTCACCTCAGCCACTATCCGGCATATACAGGTGCTTACATTTATCAAGTATTACCTCTAAAATTTATTATATATATATATATATATATATATATATATATATATATATATATATATATATATATATATATATATATATGCATATATAAATACATATATGTACATACCTACATATATATGTATATATACATGCATATATGGGTACAGGACGTCAAAACAAAAACGTGAACAAAATGAAAAACGAAAACATAAACGCGAAGTAGATAAAACAGGAGACAACTGATGAAGGGATTGTTCTTTATGTTGCCTGTCTCGTTTCTCTATTTGTTTCTTTCTTTGTCCGAAAAAAGGTCGTTTTCCATGGTTTTGTTCTTTTATGTTCTCGCTTTTCATTTTGTTAACGTTTATTTTTTTGACGTCCTGTACCCATATATGCATGTATATATACATATATATGTAGCTATGTACATATTTGTATGTATGTATGTATATATATATATATATATATATATATATATATATATATATATATATATATATATATATATATATATATATATATATATATATATATATATATATATATATATATATATATATATATTCATTATATTATTATATGATCGAATGCCACGCATCCATTTCCAAGTAACTTTTGAGAACGTCTAATGGCTGCTCGCCATTAGGCACATAAAAGAAAGACAGCGTGATATACGTTACCAGGTCATACTCACTTACAATTGATGGTTTAGCGTGTATATGTATGCCTGTATGTCATGTATGTATCGTTGGTCTGAACTCGTGAGATTAACAGTTATCGTTATTATACAATATTAATATAAGTTGGTAAGCTGACAGAATTATTAACACGCCGGACAAAATGCTTAGCGTCATTTCGTTCGTCTTAACGTTCTGAGTTCAAATTCCGCCGAAGTCACTTTTAACTTTCATCCTTCCGAGGTCGATACCTGCAGTCGATATAACCCACTTAGCATCCCCAGCCCCTACGAAACTGCTGGCCTTGTGCCAAAATTTGAAATCATTATTATACAACTTTTCGACTGTCCAACTCACTGGCATTACTCATGCAACACTCAATGAAATTGTTCTCACTCGGTTGCTTATTCCATTGTTAGTTATTCTTTTACTTGAGATGTCTTCTGAACTCGATCCATAACTTCAGGTCTCAGAATAAGGTCAGTCACACTATAAACTTTTTTATACTAAAAACATTCACTAATGCTTATATTCACTCTTCCAATATCGAGTACGACAATTAACTAATAGGAAATAGGCACTTAATATCTTATGGTCGTAGATTTGATATTCATTTTCATTAAAAGTTCCGGTATATATTTAATCTCTTTGCTAGGTTGACTAAGAAAGTATGGAAATAAGCACATTCTCTAATGCGTTACTTGACTTAACTTTTAGTGTTTTTCTTCATATATTATCTTGGTTTTGTTCCACAATACTTGGAAGCTATCCTCTTTCCTTGCACAAATTATCAACTATGCTCCTACTCTACTTTTCATTACTACATTTTTCTATAGGTTAATGGCGCAGTGATTATAAAAGTTCATTATCTGTTAAATGTTTTAAATGCTGGTAAGTGTGAATTTAATCTCAGGGTCAGTCAAACATTGTATTTCTTGATTCGAGCTGAACGAATCGGCGACTTCAAAAGTAGAAGAATAACTAAAACGCGAATATCATTGATATGCACAAACGAAGAAGGAGAGTCAACTTCCTTGGATTTTATTTAGGGTTGGATTCGGAATTCCGAGAATTTTCAGAAAGACGGAATTTAGCAAGGCCGAACTTAGAAGTGTGACTAAAACAACCAAAATAAGGTCACATGATGGAATTAGATTGTGTGCGACCACGCGTTTTCGGGCCATTGGGTAAGTTTGGGGGCAAGTCTATGTCTGTATCCTCAGACAATTGCAAAAACATATTTTAAAAATTCAAAACATTGCAAAAATATGGTACAAATTCTTCATGTTTCAAAATGTTGCTTTCTTTTTACTCAAACTAATAATTTGCATGTATGTATGTATGTATACATGCATGTGTGTGCTTGTGAGTGTGCGTGTATTTGTGTTTGTGTGTGTTTACGTGTGTGTATGGGGGCCTGTGTGTGTGCGTGTGAGCTTGTGTTTGTGTGTGTGTGTGTTTGTGTATGTGTATGTGTGTGTGTATGGATGTATATATTCAAAGAGATTTGAAGGGTAAAGCCGGAAGAGTGCGAGAACGTACAAAGAAACTAATAATGAAAAAGAACACAAAACAAAACAAAACCAAGTTGCAGTTTTCACATGTATTTCTATATTTCGGTGACATAACCCCTTCTTCAGGACATTTGGAAAAGCTGAGGGATGGAAAATCGTTCCTCAGATGTCTGGGGTGGAATGTCGAAGGGGAGTATGGAGGAGGGTGGCATGCGCAGACTCTAGTTGCTATAGTAACCAGTCTGCTTCATGTAGTCCCCTTTTAGTGTTAAGGGCTGGTCTCAGCTCAGGCTGTACTGCTTGACATTCGCGCCGGAAGCTCTAATACGAACATTTTAGAGGGTTGGAGTGTCAATCTGAGTACAGTGTGTCTGGAGACAGCTACAGAGAATGATAAAAATTCAAACATCCAGGCAACATCATTGTGTTTGGAGTGATCACTAGTGATGATGACCTTATGCCTTCATTCATCTTCCCACACGGCCTCAAACTCGACACGGAGGCCTCCATCAAGGGCCTGGAGGATGTAGTGCTTCTCTGGATCGAGAGAGCGGCTTCTGGAAGACCCTATGTCTGGCGGCAGGGCTCTGCACCATGCCAAACAAGCAGGAGAACCCATTCATGGCTGTCAGACAATTTCTGCGACCAAATTACACCTAACATCTGGCCACCTAATTTACAAGACTGCAATCCACTTTTGTGGGGCGCAGTTGAGCGAGAGACCAACAAAATCCCTTGTAACACCAAAGATGAACTGAAGGTGGCGCTTATGACAGCATTCACCAACTTAAACAAGGAGACCATCCAGAAGAGTTGGAGCAAATTCCGAAGTCTTGTGGAGGTCTTTAGTCGTGTGGAGGTCTTTAGTATTTCAAGATATATATGTAATTTTGCTAAATATATCATCAGTTGAAACGAGATATCAGTGCTATTTTCAGTTTTGCGTAATTTAGACGGCAATTTATTCACTGTACATTGTACACTTGGATAGTTTAAATGTAGTTAAAAAATATGTCCTGTTGAAATGAAATTTCAGCAAATTTCTATATCTACGTGCAGCTGAAGATTGCTTTGCATTTTACATTTGATACAATTTCACATTGCCTAAATAAATGGAGTGGCATGAAACGATCGTATTGCATTCACTTTGAATATCCTTGTTGCTTATTTTGATTTTAATCACCTTATTCTGGAATTGTATGGATAATACCATACTTAATTTTGGTGCCTAAACGTAAGTACCATATTCACCTTGAATGTAAATTTTTATATAGATAGATAGATAGATAGATAAACACATACATACATACATTCATACAGAAGGGTGCGGATGTCTATGCAAATCACGGCCTTTACAGCCAGCCCGAATATTCCCTGCGACCTTCACCAAAGTCAATAACATTCACACTACAAGTACTGAAGTCGATGTAATCGAAAATAGATTAATTAATTAATTAATTAAAGGAAAGCAAACAAATGAGAAATAAAGAAAAAAATTCTCGAAGGTGGGTTCGCCAGCGGAGCCACTGTCTGACGCCAGTTACTGCAACCGCAAAAGAATGAAATCGTACGTGTGTGCATATGTGCGTGGGTGTGTGAGAGTGTATGTTTACTCACATATACACACACATACGTATATATGTGCATATATATATCCATCCATAAATATGTGCATATATATATATATATATATATATATATATATATATATATATGTATATATGTATATGTATATATATATATATATATGTATATATATATATATGTATATATATATATATGTATATATGTATATGTATATATATATATATATATATATATATATATATATATATATATATGTATATATGTATATATATATATATATATGGATATATGTATATGTATACGCATACATATGTACATACACATACTTATTTATGTATAGGTATCTACACATATATACATATCTATATACATACATATATACATACATATATAGTTAGATACACACATTATTTTGTATTTGTATCAATCAATGAACAATTAATACGAGACACAAGATGATTAACTCGTTTATTTCAAAGAAGGAAACAAAAGAAGTTATACTTAATTTAGCTTTATTAATCCTTTTCTTTCCTTTTTTTTTAAAAAAAAAAGCTATTTAAATATAAAACTAATAATATAGATGTAACTAACGTAAAACAGACACCATAAATGTGTGCGCGTGCGCGCGTGTTTTAAATTCTACCACATTCATTGTAACTATTTCCTTTGTCAATCAATTCAAATTCACGCTCACATATATCTTTAATAGTGAGTGCATAGTTTTATATATATATATATATATATATATATATATATATATATATATTTCTATATATATATATATATATATATATATATATATGTGTGTGTGTGTGTGTATGTGTGTGTGTGTGTGTTTGTGTGTGTGCATATATATATATTTATGTATATATACATATATGTACATATATGTATATACATGTGTATGTGTATATATGTATGTGTACAGAACATAATTATATAACATAAATACATATTTATAGTTGTACTTTATTTGTGAATGCTGAGTGGGGTGTATAACGATATGAGTGCATGTGTGTATGTGTACATACATAATATAATATAATATAATATATATTTAATACATATATAATATAATATAATATATATTTAATATCGATGTATGTGTGTATATATCTATATGTAAATATATATATATATGTATATGTATGTGTGTATGTACGTATATGTATGCATGTATACATATCTACATTCATATACTCTGTATATATATGAACTATTCTTTCGTACATTAGTACCCCCGTTATTGACTTTCTTATTTTAAAGAAGTTATTCATCTAAGTTTCATTGTGAATACAATGTATGTATGTATGTATGTATGTATGTATGTAAGATAAAAAGTAAATAGCAACACGACTTCTGTACACAACTACCATATTTATTATGAAATCAGTGGCGAAGAAACTTTGCGAAAAATTAATCAATATATATATTGAAAGATTTCATTGAAAATGGCAGCTAGTTTAATTTTCGATTGAATGCTTACATACATAAGTGGAAAAGAGAAAATATAAATAAAAACCAAGCCAAAAATTGATTAAGTGACTAAATTAGGGTTTAATTTTCAACTATTTTTCTTTTATTTTTAATGTATTTATAGCAAATTCAAGTCAGTCTCAAGTAAATCTATTTATAGATTTTCAACGGGTTGCTTAAATTTACTTCGTTTTATATATTTTGCTTTGTTTGTTTACTGTTTGGTTTTTCGATTTTATTTTAATTTGATCTGTGTAGCATTTTTTAAAAACTTTTATCTTTTTTTTAAACAAATATTTATGTTTGTTTATTTTTGCCGTTATTTTCAACACGGTAGAAGTTTTTCTTCTCAATTTTCAACCCGCATCAGATGCTCACCTTAAGTGAAAAGTTCTCATGTATGGATAGAATTCATGCGATTAACATTTTTGTTTATTTATCCTCATAACAACACTGATTAAGCACACCCGTGATTAAAGGTATTCCATCTGTGACTGTGCCTTCTATTTTTGTAAGAATTCAGTTCCTATTTTCAGACAGGGTGATGCGTCCTGTCCTTCAGTAAAATGCTTCATTTTCATATTGCTCCATTTCACTTACGAGGGAGTACTGAAAACGTCCCCGCTGTGAGTAAAAGAAAATACAGGAGAACACACACATGCACTTACAAAAGACACAGACACATTGAAGGACACGCATGCGTAGACACATACAATAGGAATACAAAATACAAAATGGCTGATAGTTAGCAAGGTGAGACACACATAAGAAAGAAGGAAACAAAGGACCACTGATGAGGTCACAGAAGTGTGACGAAAGAACTCTGGCCGAAATAAGATTAAGATTAATGTAATATAAAGCTGAAGCAAATTAACACCAAATATACAGTGCGTGTGTTTTTATTGGCTAAACTGGCAATATGACCATCCCCAAGTACAACAACAAATTAATTATTATTTTATTCAAAATATTTCCCTCTCAAATTCACACACTCATTGCAGCGGTCCTTCAGTTTTCTCAGCCCTGTAAAAGAACTCGGAAGTTTGAGCCTCCAACCAGGCCTTTTGCGATACCATTAACCCTTTGAGCCCGTAACACCGGTTTACCGGTGGATGGTTTAATTCTCTCTATAGCGTAGCACCGCTCTACCGGTGGAGTGCATCAGGAAGCCAGGTATATGGTCAAATAAAGTTCATAAGGCCAACACTGAAAGGGTTAAAGCCAATAGTTTTTCAGCACTCTCTCGTAACTCTAAAGGAGTTCCCGCAAGAGCCGGGAGGTTAACCCTACAACAGACTGAAAATTTGATCAGCGCTTCAAGAGATGCTCCTTCAGATGATGTCATTTATGATCCTAGAGTTGTTGTTGTGTAGACGTTGTTTCATCTGGTAGTTAATTGTTTTATCTGCAAGTGTCTTTTATAGACAATAAAGAAATTATTGTATCTGCAAGTTGGTAATGACACTTTTTTTAATAGTTGTTCTTCTTTAGATTGTTATGATTTAATTGTGATGTCTTGGCGATAATGCATTGAAACCACAAAGCCTGCTTTATTGTCCGTTATATGGCCTAAATACAACATCGCTAGAAACAATTGTAATTATTGTTGTCGTTTTGTCTCAGGCCATCTCAGATGCAGCAAGCCTCCGATAAAGAAGTCTTCCAGGACCGTGCATCCTGTAATTTTCATGGTTAATGCATACTTCAGAATAAAATCATCCAACTTGTTCCTCTCTTTCAATAAGAGTAGTCTATAACTTAGAAAGATTTGGTCTTTCTTTCTGGCAGGCCAAGTGTCCAGTTAGGAGGCTTTATATTAGCTTGTTTATCGTGATGCTGCTGGTGGTTTGTGATGTTCATTATAACGATGATTGTAGTTCCTGTGTATTGATCAGAATACTTATATAGTATCATCTACTTCAGTACATGCGTCTTATTATCCTCATTCAGTACAAGTTTATGCTTTCATACTTTTGTGACATTGTCGCATGAAATACAATGCAACATTCTGATAACGTGGTACACAGAAACGTTTTAGAATGTAATGTGTTTTGACTAGTCTTAATACATCATTTATTTTATATTTTGTATAGACACACCAGCGTTTATGCCATTTATCATTATTTCATTTTCAGTATTGAGTTTTCTGAAATAAGTTACTTACCTAACATTTTATTTGACAGTATCAATTTATTTTGAGAAGATATCGGGTCACCTGTCGCTGAAGAATGTGCAACCAATTGAAATGACTCCATGGTTTGCAGTCATTTATTTTATCAATTCAAGCGAGATAAAAAGAAAAATTTCACCACAGTAATATTCCAGTGATGAACGCAGACGGAATAATATAAATATTACCCAAATGTCCTTACTTCAAAATATGACCCACATTTCACAATGACAGTGAGGATGGTTCATGCCCCTCACCTGTGGCTCTTTCAGCGTGTACTTGAGCAAAATATCTAATTCTCCTAACAATACTAGCGAATGCGACGTGGCCAGGAACTTGCCTAGGTCACGAAAATATTCACTTTGCGGGCCCATAATATTGGGTGCATAAATAGTAACTAGCCTGATTATCTTGCCACAACTGAATGTCAGGTCAAGAACAACCAGCCTGCCTTCTGGATAAGAAAAAATCAACTTTTTCTCGGTTACCCACCTCCCGCCCGACTCGGAGAAACGTATTTCTCGTAGCCGTTCAGGAGGGGGGACAGATCTCTTGGCCTCTTTACTCGGGTTTCCGTTGCAATAATCACATCCAATTTACTGGACCTGATGTCATTTAGGAAGCGTCCTTGCTTCCAGCTAGACAACAGGTCACGAACATTTAAACAACCAATGTGAACAGACATGTCTTACCTGTTAATCAGGGCTTGTCCGGTGGAGAGTGACTCTCCACCTTTTCTTGACATAGGGTCGGAGGTGGCAAGACTCGAAAAATGGACTGGTTAAATTCCAGTCTCATTGCCGATACAAACGTTCTGTATGTATTTAATAAAATCTTATGAGTCTTCGAATCCATTTCGTATAGTTCATAATTTTGAAATTTTTCAGACAGTTCTGCTATTCTGGTGGCTGATTTTTTTGCTTTTATTTCTCTCATTAAATCAACATTTTTGCTGTGAAGTGCTACTATCCCTCTATCCTCCACTTCTTTCCTTGTTATTTGTGATCGGTTTCTTTTTGCTGCTTTTGTTGGTCGTTGTTCTACTTGTTTTACTTGGTTAGCATTTTCTATTTTTCTTTTACTGGTAATTTTCTTTACTTCGGTTTCTTTATCTTTCTCTTCCTCCTCACCTTCAGATTCCTCCTCGCCTTCCTTACAGTATTTTTTTTATATGGCCTATCTGACCGCACTGAAAACATCGGGGTTTACGCCCCTCGACAAAAACGTTGAGGAACAACTCCTCCCCAACTTCTATTTTTTCTGGAAGCTGTTCTAAAACAGTTTGTTCCGTTTGTATAATGAAATGGACCATGTGGCCGGTCCAGTTTGCCTTTTCAGAGACGTTAGCCTGAAGGATATTTATCTCCTCTATTTTTTTTGACAGGACTGCCGCCATCAACCACATAGGGTCGACTTTAGGAGGGACCTTTGTTATTCGTATGTTGGCAGTCCTCATACCCATATATATAGGTACTAGAATTGAATCTTCTGTTTCCAATGAATTTATCGAGTGCATCTGTGTCGTTTCAATATTTTTTAGTTGTGCCTCGATGGTACCAAATATTTTACCTCTGGTCAGATATATGATATCCTGCCAGATGGATTTCAAACATTTTTCCACTCTCTCCTCGCTTACTCGCTCAATTCTTCGTTCTTTTTTACAATATGTCTTGTATATGATGGTTTTCTTATTTTCTGACAATAAATAATCCTCTGGGGGTTGAATCTTGACAACACCGTCTTGAATTGTAATCATGTCTTTGTACATTAGTAGGTCGCTTTTGTTTGTCGACAGCTGGCGAGTTCCACCTCCAGCCGCCGACGCAAAACTTCTTTTTTGCTTTCCTTCTGTTTGAAGGCTTTTCACAGTAGAATTCGTTGGTTTTGGCGATTCACCTTCAGAAGAATCTGAAACATCTCCAAATAATAAACTTTCAATATTTTTTTCCATCGGTTGACTCTTCGCCAGACGAAGATACACTATTCGGCATCTTGCCAGCGATTAATGTTTCCCCCACAGGGGAGAACACACGATAGTTTTCGAACGAAGACTATCACACAAATAATTATAACAGGAAATAACACAAGAACAGTCAATAGAGACTTGCACTTACTATACAAACGCACTCAAATAATTACTAATAAATCCAAACTCACGAAGCCGTTATACCGCTAAGCATTTCAACCGGTGTCACACAGACGAAATACCGCTAAGCATTTCACCCGGCGTGCTAACAATTCTGCCAGCTCGCCGCCTTATAAATCTCATATATCGTGTTAATTTCCTCTTAATAATTCTTCAACTAGATGTCGGCCTCGAAGAGTGGAAACAGATTTTCTTCTGGAATATAAATTTAACACTGCAGATTTGAAGCGTAAACCATATAAACCAACTTTATACGGAAAGACCATCTAAGTAGTCACTTCAGTCGTATCGAAATAGCAAACGATCTTCCTCAGATCATATTGCACTGTCTTAAAAGCGCCACGTTGAATACTTTTTAGTCGAATCAGTCGACCCTGGTACCCATTTTTTTAAAGCCTTCTACTTATTCTCTCGGCACTTTTTGCCGAATCGCTAGGTCACGGGACATTAACAAAGACTATTTATTAATTGTTGTCAAGAGGTAGTGAAACACGCACACACAC
>NC_142933.1:11100013-11110013 GCF_046866305.1 Octopus bimaculoides
AGCTGCACGACATTATTATTTAGCTGCATTTTCATTATTTACAATGTCGTATTTGTTTTATAATGCACATTCTTATCGTTCATATCTAAACAGTTCAGGATTACATACGTAAAGTCGTAAAGGCCCCAAAATCTATGGGCCCAGAGACTCCACTAGTTCTGAATATGGCCCTAGATATCAATCCAAACCTATTTCATCTAAGCATAACAAATATCGAGCTTCATTTGACTGAAATGCATTGAAAACTATGGTCTTCAATTCTTTCATTACACCGAAGTATATAAAATGCGATGTTCTGACAAGAACATGCGCATGTAGGACAAATGCCTAGCGACACTTCATTCGGAGTTCAAATCCTACTAATATCAACCTTACCTATTATCTATTCCGAGGTGATAAGGATTAGTCAATCACCGTGGTGAATGTAATCAACATAAACCACACTTCAAAAATTCCTTACCTTGACCCAGGATTCATTTCAGCAAGTGTTTTGTGATTTCGAGCATTCAGACCTCCTGGAAACAGTGTAACCAGCCTTATGTATCGGAGATCTCGAGGACAAAATAGTAGTAGGTATGGCTGTGTGGTAAATAGCTTGCTTATCAACCAACAGTGTTTGTGTGTTTGTAAATACATATGTGTGTGTGTGTAAATAAATAAATAATTATATATATATTCTATTCTTTTATTCTTTTATTTGCTTGAGTCATTTGACTGTGGCGATGTTGGGGGGACAAACACAGACACACAAACATACACACACACACACACATATATATATATATATATATATATATATATATATATATATATATATATATATATATATATATATATATATATATACGACGGGCTACTTTCAGTTTCCGTCTACAAAATCCACTCACAAGGGAGTAGTCAGCCCGAGGCTATAGTAGAAGACACTTGCCCAAAATGCCACGCAGTGGGACTGAACCCGGAACCATGAGGTTGGTAAGCGTAAGCAAGCTACTTACCACACAGCCACTCCTGCACCTATATATATATATATATATATATATATATATAGTTCAAAAACACAATAACAAAAAAACAAAAAAACAACAAAGTGAGGACGTGATATGGATAGTATTATTGGACGCTCAGGAAAGGAAAGAGAGAGTGTATGACGTTTCGGGCGTAGCCCTTCGTCGGAAAGATGGAAAGTTCGGAGAATGGAAGAACGGAGAAAGAGGAAAATGGTACCGATGCCCACGAGGTTACATGATGAAAAGACCGGAAGAGGAGGTGGTGGGGGAAAAGTTCTTTCTAAGATAGGAGAGTGAAAAAGGGAGATGAATATCGGTGCGCGTGCGAAAGTCTGCGAGTGTGTGTGTGATAACAGAACGTGTGTGTGCGTATGTATGTGTGTGTGTGTGTGTGTGTGTGTGCATGGTTTGGTGGTTTATCTGTTAGTGTGTTTGTGTGTGTGTGTGTGTGTGTGTGTATGACGTAGTGGAAGAAATTAGTAGCAGGACTGGTTAGTGGACGCTGTAGACAGTGTAGGTAGAAGGTCAACAGGTGGTTGTTTGGGTGTGTGTGTGTTCGTGTTTGTGTGGGGTTGTCGGTGTTAGGTACGTGTACGTGTGTGTGTGTATTTTGTATGTGCGCGTGTGTGTATGTGTATGTTTTCTGTGCGTGCGTGTGTGTTTGTGTGTATGTGTATGTTGTGTGTATGTGCGTTGCTGTGTACGTGTGTGTGCGTGCGTTTGCTATTGTATATGCGTGTGTTGTTTATGCCCATGTGTGTATGATTGTATGCGTGTCTGTGTGAGTGTGTAGTGTTGGTGAGAAGTGTGTGTGTATGTGGGTGTGTACGTGTGTGTGTATATGTGTGGATGTGCGTGTGTGGGGGGGGATTGTGAGTGTTAGGTACGGGTGTGTGTGTGTTTATGTATGTCTGTATGTGTTTCCGTGTGCGCGTGTGTGTATATTTTTTGTGCGTGCGTGTATGTGTATATTGTGTATGTTTTCGTGCGTTCGTATGTGTTATGTATATGAGTGAGTATTGTGTATGTGAGAGGTGTGTGTGCATGTGTGTATATGTGTATGTGTGCCTGTGTGTATATGTGTATGTGTGTCGTGTATGTGTGTATGTGTGTGTGTGTGTGTGGTTTTATGTATGTGAGGGGTGTGTATGTGTATGTTTATGTGTGTGCGTGCGTATGTGTGCCAGGTATGTGTGTTTTTTGTGTGTGCACTCCTGTGTGTATGTGTGTGCATGTGTATGCGGCTGTGTATGTAGGCGTGCGCGTATATATGGGTGTGTGTGTGTATATATGTGCGTTCGGCTATGTGTGTGTGAGGGCGCGTATGTATGTTTGTCATGTATGTGGGCGGTATATGTATGTGGGCGGTATATGTATGTGGGCGGTATATGTATGTGGGCGGTATATGTATGTGGGCGGTATATATGTAAGGTGTGTGGGTATTTGTGCGTGTAGGTAGTGGTGAGATAAAAAGTAGAAAAAAGTAAGTCTAATAACAAGAGAATAATGGATATAATGTAAGGGGGACGAGGGGGGGGGGTTAAAAAAAAAAAAATTTTATGTAAAGTGTTGCAGGGACGTAAAGGGGAGAGTCATAAGGAAGAGAAGGCTGTGTTGAGTCCGAAGGGGAAAGAAGAATTAAGGTTGAAAATGTAGCGTTGCTCCAAGTGGAGTCGCGAGGGAGTGGACCCATGGTGCAGGGCGAGGCCAAAAACGGAGATGTTAGAGGGAGAGTGGTTGGGCAGTTGGAAGTGACGGCCGACAGGGGAGTCCGAACCTAGCCGAACGTCCCTTAGGTGTTCGGTGAAACGGTCGGCCAGCCGGCGGCCCGTCTGCCCCACGTAGAGTTGGTTGCATAGGGTACATTTGATGCAGTAAATAAGGTTGGAGGAGGTGCAGGTGAAACTGTGTGGAATGTGAAGTGTTTGTAGGTTCGATCCGGTGACAGAGGTAGTGTTGGTGATGAAGGGGCAGGTGTGACAGCGGGATCTGGAGCACGGGAAGGAGCCGGGTGGGGGTGGGGAGGAAGAGGAGAAGGTACTGCGGACCAGTAGATCGCGTAGGTTGCGGGCGCGTTTGAAAGCGGATAGGGGTGGGTTGGGGAAAATGGGGTGGGTAGTGGGATCGAGCTGGAGGCGACGGAAGGCCCGTAGGATCCTCCGACGAAGGGGTAGGGTGGCAGGGTGGAAACGGAGTGGGAAGGGGGTACGGTTAGGGGATTGGTGTGGGGGAGGAGAGAGGGCGGTGGTGCGGTCGATTCGACGAGCGCGGGCGAAGGCGGATTGGACAAGGTGGGAGGGGTATCCTCGATGCATGAACAGACGAGCAAGATACTGGGACTGGGTCTCGAAATCCTGGTCCAGGCTGCACAAACGTCGGAGGCGGAGGAACTGGGAGTAGGGGATGGCTCGTTTGGTGTGGAATGGATGGGAGGAGGAGAAGTTGAGGTAGAGGTGGGGGTCAGTGGGTTTGAAGAAGGCGGAGGTAGTGAGAGAGTTGGAGGGGGGGTTGATGGAAAGAGAGATGTCGAGGAAGTTGACAGAGGTGTCAGAGATGGTGGAAGTAAAGTCAAGAGCGGGGTGGAAGTTGGAGAGGAAGGAGATGAAAAGGCAGAGCTGTTCGCGGGAGAGGGAGGTGGCTCCTATACAGTCATCTATGTAGCGACCGTATAGTTCCGGGGTCGGACCGGAGAATTGGGAGAATACTTGGGCCTCAATGTAACCAACAAAGAGGTTGGCGTAATTGGGCCCCATTCTCGTCCCCATCGCGACCCCAGATTCCTGTTGGTAGGTATCTCCGGCGAACGTGAAGCAGTTGAGGGTGATGACGAGTTCTGCCAGACGAAGCAGGGTAGGGGTGCTAGGTGTGGAGTCAGGGCGGCGGTCAAGGAAGTATTGGAGGGCTGAGAGACCATCGTTGTGTGGAATCACCGTGTATAGGGATTTGATGTCCAGGGTGAAGAGGAGGTGTGAGGGGCCGGGAGGGAAGGAAAAGGAATTGAAGAGGCGAAGGGCGTGGTTGGTGTCGTGTATGTGGGATGGGAGGGCAGCAACTAACGGGGATAGGATATGGTCGAGGTATTTTGAAATGAGTTCGGTGGGGCAATTTCAAGCAGAGACAATGGGGCGGCCAGGGTTGTTAGGTTTGTGGATCTTGGGAAGGAAGTAGATGGAGGAGGTGCGAGGTGTGCGGACGATGAGGTTGGTGGCGGTAGCGGGGAGAGCAGAGGAGGAGATGAGGTCATGGATTGTGGAGGACACAAGCCGTTGGTAGGAGGGGGTGGGGGAGGAGGGGAGGAGGCGGTAGAAGAGGGGATTGTGAAGCTGGCTGAGCGCTTCCCTCCTGTAAAGGTCCGTGCGCCACACCACCACTGCTCCACCTTTGTCCGCCGGCTTGATGACGATGTCGTCACGGCGGCGGAGATTGCGGAGGGCGACCGATTCGGCCCGGGTGAGATTGGCCCGGAGGGGTCTTTTTTTAAAGTCGAAACGCTCGACCAACGCCTTACAGTCATCCACGAACAAGTCTAGGCTACTGAATTGGCCTGGAGGCGGCGTCCAGTTGGATGGGCGGCGTCCCAGGTCCGAGAAGTAGTCCCGATTGTCGGGACGCTGTGTTGACGTATGGACGAACGCGCACAGTTTGATGCGGCGCAGGAACTGGCTGACATCAGTGCGAGTCCCGAATTCGTCACAATGGGGCGTGAGAGGCGTGAAGCGGAGGCCCCTACCAAGGAGCGAGCGCTCAGCGGCGGACAGGGGGAAATTGGGTGGTATAGTCACAACCGTGTGAGGAAGCGGGGTGGTAGGGTGAGTAGGGTCGGGAGGAGGAGGTGTAGAAGCGGGAGGAGGGGGAGAAGAGGTGGGATGGGGTTGGGTGGGGTTGGGGTTGTTGGAGGTGTGGGGAGGTGATGGCGTGGGGGTTAGGATGTCCGGGTGGGAGGAGTGTGAGTATGTGGAATGGGCGGTGGAGGGGGGCATGGAATCGGGAGGGGGAGCTGAAGGGGAGGGTGTCAGGGGTGCGGAAGGGTGGGGGTTGAGGAGGTTGTGGAGTTTTTTATTTTTTGTGTGTGTGAGGAAATTGTGGAGTTGGTGATTGAGATTGAGGAGGATAGGTTGGGTGAAGGGTTGAGGGCAGAGGGAGGAGAGGAGGAGGTAAGCTTGGGAGAGTTGGTGGTCAATGGAGTGGAGAAGGGAACGGGTGGAACGGATGGTGGCACGGATGATGAGGCGGGAGGTGCGGGCAAGGGTGGGCTCGATGAAGGGGGAGGAATAGGGGGGAGCGTGGAATTTCAAGAAGAAGCCACGGGGTATGACGTGATGGCGGAGACAGCGGCTGAGAAAGTTGAGATGGCTAGTGTGGCGGGTCTTTTTGAAGAGCAAGTAAGAGAGGTTTTTTGTGGGTTGCAAGCATTGTGGGGGAAAAAAAGAAAGAAAACGGCGAAGAACGGACTGAAGATGTTGGGTGAAGGAGTGAAGGTCAGGCATGGTGAGAGGATGTGAATGTCGGTGTGGGTGTTATTAGTGGTGAGACAAGGGAAGGACGAGAAAGGTAGAAGGAGAACAGATAAAGGTGAAACAAGTCGAAAAAAGTGGAAAAAAGTGTAAGAGTCACGGACAAATTTTGCTGATGTTCAATCAAGGTTCAGGAAAGGCAGATCCAACGGGAACAGTAATCCAAGGTAATCCGGCGGTTGGGTACATAAAATCCAGTTGAAAGGCCAGGGTCCGTGTGAGCGTACGTCATATAGTTCAAAAACACAATAACAAAAAAACAAAAAAACAACAAAGTGAGGACGTGATATGGATAGTATTATTGGACGCTCAGGAAAGGAAATATATATATATATATATATATATATATATATATACGCTTGTGTGCAATGCCTTTGTGCTTATGCTTGCCCATCCAACAATACTTGCCAACTGGTGTTGTTTTTTTATCAGTACCACACATTAGCCGTTCGACAAAATTGACCGATATAATAAGCACCATGATTAATGACAACATAAGTACAGGTTCCACTAAGACGACCCATCGTGGTGGTGTCCCAGTAAGGCTTCAGTCCAATGACCGAATCGAAAGCATGATAAGAGATAAAAACTTCAGATATAATATTGATATCTATAACTTGGGAACGAAATTTTCTCTAAGATCTCAATCAGCAGAGATCTTAATTGTGCCTAACCACTCTTAGAAGAATCCATATTGCTCGAAGAAATATTCCGAGTTGAAGTTTTATAAAGATATAATTAGAATATATTCCTATAATATGTACGGTTAGAGGGGGGAAGCATCTTTTCATATCTTATCTTTTTAGAGAGATCATACGAAACTTTTTTTTATATTTTTATTTATATTGAAATGTAGCTTTTTTAGTTTGTATATTTTCTCATTTGTTTTTCTGTTTTATATTCGTTTTATATCGCTTACAACTAAATAAATGGTATTGATTTTTACTGGCTGTCCTTCAAGCAGGGAGTGTCAATTTAGTACAAGATGAAGAATATCAAAATATAAGCAAGCATACATCTATATGTATATTTATATATGTATTTCTTTCTATCTATCTATCTATCTATATATATATGTGTGTGTGTGTGTGTGTGTGTGTGTGTGTGTGTGGGTGCGTGCGTGTGTGTATTTGTGAGTGTGTGTGCTTGTGTTTGTGTGTGTGTGTATGTATGTATGTGTAAATATAATATATATACATGCGTGTCTTTAAACATATGTCAGCCTCTTGTAAAAGTATAATATACATATATATATATACATACATACATATATATATATATATATATATATATATACATATACATACATACATATATATATATATATATATACATATACATACATACATATATATATATATATATATATACATATACATACATACATATATATATATATATATATATATATATATATACATATACATACATACATATATATATATATATATATATACATATACATACATACATATATATATATATATATATATATATATATACATATACATACATACATATATATATATATATATATATATATATATATATATATATATATATATATATATATATATATATATATATACGTAAGAGAGGCGGCGAAAGAGAGATTGAATCTCACTGTATCCTTACATGTGAATGTGCCTGTATGTAAGTATTGATTTCGTTTTTTTAGGAAAATTTTCATATCGATAATAACCACATAGACTATTAATTTCTAAACTTCACTCCCAATTATTTGTTGAGAAATCTGTAACAAGTCATTCATTTGTTTCCTTCCCTTCAATTCACATACCCAGATATACGTCTCGTTCTATACTTACTCTTTCTTTCCCGAAATCAGTAAAGAAAATAAAAAGTTTTTAAAAAATCATATTGTAAAAATATATTTCGCTTGAGTCTGTAGCAAGTTTTAATCAAAATTGGTTATTAAGTCTGACCTGCATACGGAAGAAGCTAGAATAATAAAAATGATAATAATAAAAATAAAATAATAATAATAATAATAATAATAATAATAATAATAATAATAATAATAATAATAATAATAATAATAACAAAAGCAAGAAAATGATAATGACAAGAAGAAAAAGAAAAAAAAACAAAACAAGAAAACAATAACAATAATGATATTAATAATAATAATAATAATAATAATAATAATAATAATAATAATAATAATAATAATAATCAACGAAATCCTCCTAATACGAGCTGTGGATTAGTCGATATTCTTAAGACATTCTACTTTATTATAAAAGATTGAAAAATATCCATTACTGCTTCACAAAAAGATAATGGTTGACTTAGTTTCAAAAAAGTTTTCTGCTCTTTGAGACTTTCTACTAAATATCAGAGCAGATGGATTCATACAGTCTTGAAATTTATGCATATGTATAGACATAAACATGCATTTATTTATGTAATGTATATAGTCACCCAAACAAATACCTTCGTATACACATCCGTGTATCTGTGTCTAATAATATATGAATGTGTGTGTGTATGTGTGTCTATGTATATCTAGATATGTGTGTATAATATATGCATATATGCGTATATATACACATGCACATATTGACATACACAAAAAAACACACCTTTGCTTATATATATATATATATATATATATATAGATAGATAGATAGATAGATAGATAGATAGATAGATAGATAGATAGACACACACACACACATACACACACACACACATATATATATATATATATGCACATGTTTCTCCATTTACTTATCCGTGATAATATGTTTATGTGTGTTTGTGCAGATGTGTTTTCTACAAATATCAAACATAAGTATTATATAAGTATATAAATATATATATATATACACACTTATATACATACGTACATAATATGTATACCTGTGTCTGTGCTTCCGCATATAATTGCGCGTATAGATGTGTGTATGTTTATGCGAGTGGGCGCGCTTTTGAGTGTTTAGATACAAAAGAACATTACGTGCATTTGTACTTTATTTCAGTGTAAGCCTACGTTGAGTAAAATCTCATTTGTTTGTTTTTTTGTTTTTTTTAACTCATGCGCGAGAAGCGGAAAGTATTAAACATCACTTTGTCTTCCTGAATGAAATAGTTATATTTTCTGCTTGTTTGTTTTGATTGAACACAATCCATCAACGGATGATTATGAATATCGATTTTAGGTAAAGTGGATACGAAATTTATAATATTGACGTGAATACAAGTGAAGTGAAATGGGTCTCTGTCTGAAATGAGACGCCTGTCATATATTTCATGTCACCGGAAAAATGGGGGCTGTACTATAAACAGATCATCATCATCATCATCATCACCGTCGTCGTCATCATTATCATCATTATCATCATCAATATCATCATCAACCCTATTTTTAGGGCCAGTTGCTCAGTTTCCATGGAGCATAATTGATCGTGATAACAGCATTTCTCGCAAGCAGGATCCTAGTTCGCCGCAAGCTTGCTCATTTGCAGCTGATGTGATTGGAACGACAAGAAATTAAGTGTCTTGCCTAAGGATAGAGTGCAGAAATTGAACGTAAGATCTTATGATCGGAACAGCGGTTTGAGAGTTACATACTCTGCTACGCCATTGTAGCCACCGGAAAATACACAATGGTTATACATTGGAATATGCATTTAATAATATTTATTATACTACAACTGCTTTGACTTCAAATGTAAATTTTCTCTTAGCTATGCAATTTCCGGGCATAGCAGCTCATGAGTTTATAAGCCATGAACATACAAGTCGTTCGACTGGCTAGATGACTTCCTTTCAATCTAAGTGGATACGCAGTGTTGAAAAGTCACAGAAACGACGAAACATCGATGTCCATCTCTCCCAAATGTGATTGAAGGTGAGTTATTCTGTTTGTCCATGACTCTGAGTTGCCTTTTAACGCCGGTGACTTGAGAGTTATATACTCCACCACATCGTTGCAGCCATCGCTAAATACACAAAGCACATAGATTAATATATGTATATAATAATAATGTGTGTGTGTGTGTGCTTGTGTAAATGTGTGTTTTATGATACGATGATGTCCTTCACAGTCCCCTAAAATATGTGGTTCAGATATAATCGGGCGTGTTCAATATGGCTTTAGACACGAAAGTGTATATATATATATATATATCTGTGTGTGTGTGTGTGTGTGTGTGTGTGTGTGTGTGTGTGTGTGTGTGTGTGTGTGTGTGTGTGTGTGTGTGTGTGTGTGTGTAAGTGTGTTTGCTTAACGGCATTTCATCCAGCTTTATACTTTGAGTTCAAATTTCGCCGCAGTCAAATTAGGCTTTTTTCTTTTCGTTATCGACAAGATAAAGTACGCGACAAGGACAGGGGTTGATTTAATCGAATAAACCCTTCCCTTTGAAACCTATGGTCTTGTCTAAAATTCTAAACCACCATGACAGAATGCAGTTTGAAAGGGATATTGCTGTTTGTTCTAGGAAGTCGAATAAC
>NC_142933.1:11112513-11150013 GCF_046866305.1 Octopus bimaculoides
CTGGCAGAATCGTTACCGCACCGGGAAAATGAGTAGCGGCATTTCTTCCGACTCTACGTTCTGAGTTCAAATGCCGCCGATGTCCTTTCATCCTTTCAGTTGCCTTTTCATCCTTTCAGGATTGATGGGATAATTACCAATTGAATAATGGATTCGAATTAATCGACTAGTCTCCTCCCGCCAAATGTTAGACCCTGTGCCTTTAATAAAAATGATTATTATTAAATTTTGAAATATTCTTTAAAATATAGAAGCATTCGGAGGGTTTTGATTTCTCGACCATCAAAAAATTTTAACGATATACGCTGGGCTAAACTAAAGTTTTCCCACCTTTTGTGCTTGTTTTTTTTTTTTCAAGCTTATGTATGTGTTCGTTGTCATTCTAGTGATATGATCGATATTAACAAGTTTTGAAATTAAAACAGTGCAAGCTCACTATGAAACTGAGATTTCTCAAGAACTGTATACAATTATTTGGGTCATTTTTTCGTTCTGTCTCTAACAATTCTCTCTCTAGCAACTCTTACTTAATTGGACTTATATATACCTTATGGATGGGTTTCTTTAGCATATCCCTGCGCGCAAACTGTACTGACAACTCTGTTCTTTACTTATTACTAATAAAGTTTTATCATTTATATACTGAAACCGCTCTTCATCTGTTGTGGTCTGTTAGATACGATCATATATAATAGGCTCGTATGGAGTAATTATCCGTACTTGACCAACAAGGTCTAGCATAGCTTGAGTTCAGCTCGTAACGCCAAACGAGTTTCACGCCCTTGATGTAGAGCGTCTTTCATTAACGTATGAAAAGCAAAGCTGATACCGATAGTGTTTCGACACAGAACTGGTAATGAGGGAATTAAGGAATATAAGTACATTAAATCGGTAAAAAACCTTCTGTGTCAGAAAATCAACTTGAAGATCTGTACGAGTTAACAGATGCAAATTGTAAAAGAATGATATTTTCTTTTCATAATTCTTGACGATTGTACCATCAGGAATTTTCGGCGACTCCTTAATTTCGTTTAGCAGGAATTATTCTTTGGTATGATTAGTGCCTTATAAACTAGATAGAAATTATTTATTGAGCCTTAATACAGATAAAGAAGGAGTATAAAAAAAATTAAATATAGATGTAGTATACATCAAACAATTTAAGAAAATAAGGAAAATATATCTCTCTATTGGAAAGATACTATTTACCAAAGATATTTTAGGCATGAATATTATATTCTAATTATTTATATAGAAAATTTTGAATTCTCCGGAAACAATCCCCGAAGTCTTTTAATGATATTTTTCTTTTCATGATAATTTCAAAAAGAAAAAAAGATTTCATAATGATATTTTTAGGTAAGGCTTTTACTTGAATCAGAACAAAATAAAGGAAATTTTTCCTTTGAATTTTCTTTAATTTCCGGGATATATTTCTTAAAATGTAATATTTTCTACAGCTTTAAAGTATAAGAGTGAAGCTAAGTGCTAAATGAATGAGAGCGAAATCGTTTTGGAGCACCGGCTTTAGTCGAGCAAATCCACCCCAGGATTTATTCTTTGTAAGCCTAGTACTTATTCTATCGGTCAGTTTTGCCGAACCGCTAAGTTACGTTGAGTTAACCTCATTTCTCTAAATTTTTCAAATTGAAAAGTTCATCTATGAACGTTTAGTGTGCGTGTATATATATATATATATATATATATATATATATATATATATATATATATATATATATACATGTATATATACGCGTAGTGGTAGCTCTGTGTTAAGAAGCTTGCTCACCAGCCCTGATGGTTCCGGGTTCAATCTCATTACGTGACACTTTGAGCAAGTGTCTTCACTATGACCTCGGGCCGACCAAAGCCTTGTGAGTGGATTTGGCTGACGCAAACAGAAAGAAGACCGTCGGTTTGTTCGACTAAATGTGGTACTGTGATACTCAGCATTGCGGCAGTCAAATGACTGAAAAAAGTAAAAGAATATGAACATATATACATATGCATATATATATATATATATATATATATATATATATATATATATATATGTGTGTGTGTGTGTGTGTGTGTGTGTGTGTGTGTGTGTGTGTGTGTGTGTGTGTGTGTGTGTGTATTTATAAATGTTCTATATTATACACAGTTTTGGTTCTTTACGAAATCCTTATATTCACACGCTTATATATGACCTACATTGGACCCCTTATTCGCATAGTTACCGAACCTGGAGCTTAACTATGGTCTAACCACAGCACTTACTCAGCATTACCTAAAATCTCTGGGTCTAATTGACACACCACTTTCGCTCATAACCTATATATATATATATATATATATATATATATATATATATATATATATATATATATATATATATATATATATATATATATATATATATATATATGTATATATATATGCTTGTATGTATATGATACTGGGTGTATTGCTTGACGACCACTATGTAGACGAGGGTTGAATTGATATTTTCGCTTTGTTTATTCTTTTTAACCATTTTTTTGTTTTTCCTTGTCTCTCTTTTTTCCATTTTTCTTTTTTTCATTTCAGTCTCTTTTACAGTAGGACAGCATCACAAACATCATCTTTATGAATTCATTCTCCTCATCAAACTAGCAATTTTCATCGTCAACCTATCCTGATTGTTCTGTTTATCTCTTTTTCCTTTTTCGCTATATACTGTATATATATATATATATATATATATATATATATATATATATATGCATGTATGTCTATTACTAGTTTCACACAGATACGGACAATTACGCATGCGCAAACGAACACACGCAAACATGCACATATAGAAAGTTAAAATTACACGTGTGTTTGCGTTTGTGTGTGTGTGTATATACGTACATACATATGTATGTATGTATGTAATACACATATATGCATCATATATATATATGTGTATATATATATATATATATATATATATATATATATATATATATATATATATATATACTAGCAGAAATACCCGGCGTTGCCCGGGTTAAAGAGAATAATAAAATCTAAAAACGCCGTCTAGACTACGCATCATCTTTATATTTAGAGATGTATATACACACACGCACCCAAACACACGTATATATATGTATATCAATATAAATATATGAAAGTCAATGAAGTTTCGTAAAAGAAGGTGATCATGTACATACTTTCTTGCTGTTGTGATTATAACACCTCATTGTAAACTATGTTCCTTGTTTTCCCTTGTGGAGCATATACAAATAGGTTTTTTGTTGCTGCCCACTCTTGAGCAGCCAACATACAGTTGTCCATGTGAGAAGCAGGGCTCTTCCAAGAGAAGACCAGCTACAGACAGTGTTTGACCCTGATATTTGTTTATGGACATGGCAAAAGTCACACGAAGGGGGAATTGTAGTCTTCTGAATGTAAAAGGAATGTCTGCTCCTGATGGAGTAAGAGGAATTCTTGGAGTAAAGACGTCATCCCCTTTTGCACATCCAGAAAGAATGGTAGCCTCGATAACGTGTGACATCATTTTCTAAATAATGCTCATCTGTTATGTTCGGGTTAAAATTTCATCAACATCAAAAATATATGAATTTTCATGGGAGTTATGGCCGTTATGCAAAGAATATAATTTCCAAATTTCATAAAGATCCATTCAGTACTTTTGACGTAGTTTTGGATAAGAAAACAAATGACTAATGTGTGTGTCTGTGTGCATGTGTATGTGTGTGTGATGGGTGTATATATGTATAGATATCTGTATGCATGTATATATGTATATATGTGTACATATTACGTGTACATCTATATATATATATATATATAGATATATATACATCTACACATATGTATACATATACATGTATGTATAGATCTATATATATATACACATATACGTGTACATCTATATGTATACATATACATCTCTCTCTCTCTCTTTCTCTCTCTCTTTCTCTCTCTCTCTTTCTCTCTCTCTCTTTCTCTCTCTCTCTTTCTCTCTCTCTCTTTCTCTCTCTCTCTTTCTCTCTTTCTCTCTCTGAAAGTATCTGTCATTACAGTATCGAAATGGTGTACATATACATGTATATGTATACATATACATCTCTCTCTCTCTCTCTTTCTTTCTCTCTCTTTTTGTCTCTCTCTTTCTGTCTCTCTCTTTCTCTCTCTGTGAAAGTATCTGTCACTACAGTATCGAAATGTGATTGTTTCAGTTAGTGGAATAGTTTCATTTTTAAAGTTAAAATATTTGACATGAGTGTTTTTGTTTCACTTTTGACACGTAATACTTAAATAGTGGAGGAGATATTATGTTGCCATGTGCTCGAACTCTGCAAGAAGTTAATAATTGTTTTTGACTAAAACACAACTGGAACCCTAAGTAAGGCATGTGTAAAATTTGAATGAAATTGGTTGCGTAGTTCTCGAGTTTTAGGGATTCACACAGACAGACAGACAGACAGAAAGACACACATTCTCATTTTTATATATATATATATATATATATATACATTTATAAGAAATCAGTTGCATATTCCAGATTGGCATGTGTGTATGTATCTATACAACTATGCGTGTATATATGCATGTGTGTGCATATGTTTACATACACACACAGACGTGTATTTATATACGGAAACACGTTCACATACATACGTATATACACGCATGGTTGTATAAGTTCATACACAAATGCGAATCTGGAATACGTAACTGACTTCTTATATTCTGAGAATGCTACGGATACATATTGATGTGACGAATATGTGACGTTTAATATTTATACGTTTCTTAAGTTCAGGGGAAGAAACATTTGAGTTCTGTACAAGGCGATCGAAACTAGAAGATAGTAAATTTTTCATTAGGTCTCATTACATTATCATTAGGATTTTTACTCGAGTACGAAGAGACGACGAAAATAGTATGGAACAGTCATGAGTTAGAAACTGGTAATGATTAAAAACATGATTGCATCATTAGTATACCGAAGATCGATTCGATCGAGTATGCTCCTAAAAATAAAGTTCTGTACCAATGTACGAAATGATTGTTCTTATTTGGATATTTATACATACGTACACATACACACGCACGCACACACACAGATACAGACAGACACACACACACACCCCATATATATATATATATATATATATATATATATATATATATATATATATATATATATATATATATATGTATGTATATATATATATATATATATATATATATATATATATATATATATATATATATATATATTGGGTTGTCCGATTTTTAAAGGAAAGAAAACGGTCAAATACTTGCCATTACATTTTTAATCAACCAAATATGAAGCATTCTGTTGCACAATGCGTCTCCATCTTACCTTTAGCTTGAAAATCCCGTCTTCCCAGAATTGAGGTGGTTTCATGGCAAATAAGTCGAAAGATAAGCTACTATAAATCGGCACGAACTTTCCGGACAACCTAATACATACATACATATATATTATATATATATATAAAGACTTTTTCAATTCCCGAGCGTTATACTAATACATCTATTTGTTTTCTACACCACATGTCTTCGTCTGTTGTTTTTTTTGTGTGAATTCTCCCTATATATATATGTATGCATATGTATATGTATATATATATATATATATATATATATATATATATATATATATATATATATATGTTCGTTCCATTTCGTTTAATATCTTTCTTCCTTTATTTCACCGTACGACAGCAATCTTTTAATCCTTCACAACCACTAACAACGACGTATTTCAAAACTAACAAGACAAGTCTGATCTCCTTCAGCGCCTTCCATGGAGTATTTGTAACTAAGAAATCGTAACCTGGCTTGTCAATGAGTTTTAACGTAGATTTCCTTTTACATACGCCACGCCTTCCATGAGCTTCCAAATATCTTATTGCACGAGACATCTAGTGACATGATATACATCTCTGCTAATGCTACTCAATGAAGTGTTACCTTTGATGACAACTCCTTTCGTGCTAAACACACGAATGGTTTTCTTCTTTGGAATTCCTGTAATGATTAGCATTGAATTTCTCGTTTTGATAAAAACTGAGGTGTCTTCTTAATCTAATTTAGAAAGCCAGGAGTATGAAACAATATCTTAAATTGTAATTGTTGTTCATTTTTGCACTGAATCTTTCGTCGCCTTTTCCTTTTCTAAATCATTAAAATCATCAATCAGAACATGACATTTGATTGTCACCTAAATTCCCTTGCTGAAAGCGAGAAAGAAAAGAAATATAAGACAGTGCCACTTAACTTTCTGCTATAGTTGAATCAGTGGTGAAAATGCGCATCGCCACCTGGCTGTTACGGTATTGGACTCATGGCTGCAAGGGTTTCGATTCCCGAAAAGGGAATCAGAATGTTGTGATTTCGGTCAGTTATACTCTATGGGAACCGAGTAACTGGTCCTCCTACGTGTCCTAGTATTTGTGTTAGTAATGTCTCAGTATTCATTGATTGATGATGATGATTGGTCAGGTGAAATGTCTCAAAATGTTTAATATTCTGATGCTATCTCCATTCTGAAAATGATGGACCATGAAAGTTTCCACAGAGTGTGATAAGCTGTTTCATTTTCAATACACCTACTGCATAAATTGTATGATTTCCGATGTCTGACTCGAAATTGCATCATGCTAATCTGTCGCTATAGCTGCTTGAAATTTCTCACCATACTGTCTTAAAGAGCCGACATCAATATTAAAAAATGTGGTCTTCCATATTAAAGAATACGAGGTCCTAATAAGTGTTACGCCTTTAGTAAAAGATCTGATTTTATAAATTTTATCAGAGATTAACTAGTATTAAACAAGATCAACAAAATGTTTCTCTGAAGTTGTGCAGTGTATGTATTAAGATGGAGCGAGATAAGAAATCTTAAAATATGTGGGACCATAATTGTTGACAATAGTCGTTTATTATACGCTTACGGTATATACTTTGTATTTGACACCCTCATGTCTTATTAAAGTTGTGCGCCAAACCCTACAAACAACTTCAAAAAATGTTTCCTCCGTGTTAGCAGTAATATTGTTTTCTACATTAAAGCACAAGGCCGGAAATTTCGGAGGCGGAGTATAGTCAATTGCATAGACCCATGTTTTTGGGGCGCAGTAACATTTCTGCCAAATCGCCGCCTTAATAATAATAATAATAATAATAATAATAATAATAATAATAATAATAATAATAACAATAACAACACCCACAGCAACAAAAACAACAGATGACGGTGATGAAGATGATGATGAGGAGGAGGAGGAGGGGAAGAAGAGGAGGGGGGGATGAGGAAGAAGAGGTGGAAAAGGAGGTGGAGGAGGGGAAGGGGAGGAGGAGGAGGAGGAAGAAGAAGAGGTGGAAGAAGGAGAAGAAGAGAAGGAGGAAGAAGAAGAGAAGGAGGAAGAAGAAGAAGAAGAGGAGGAGAAAGAAGAAGAAGAAGAAGAAGAAGAAGAGGAGGAGAAAGAAGAAGAGGAGGAGGAAGAAGAAGTAGAAGAGGAGGAGGAGAAAGAAGAAGAGGAGGAGGAAGAAGAAGAGGAAGAGAAGGAAGATGAAGAGAAGGAAGCGGAAGTGGAGGAAGAGGAAGTGGAGGAAGAGGAAGTGGAGGAAGAGGAGGAAGAGGAAGAGAAGGAAGAGTAAGAGGAGGAAGAGGAGAAAGAGGAGGAAGAGGAAGAGGAGGAAGAGGAGAAAGAGGAGGAAGAGGAAGAGGAGGAAGAGGAAGAGGAAGAGGAGGAAGAGGAAGAGTAAGAGGAGGAAGAGGAAGAGTAAGAGGAGGAAGAGGAAGAGTAAGAGGAGGAAGTGGAAGTGGGGGAAGAGTAAGTGGAGGAAGTGGAAGAGGAGGAAGAGGAAGAGGAGGAAGAGGAAGAGGAGGAAGAGGAAGATGAAGAGGAGGAAGTGGAAGAGGAGGAAGAGGAAGAGGAAGAGGAAGAGGGGGAAGAAGAGGAAGAGGAAGAGGAAGAGGAAGAGGAGGAAGAGGAGGAAGAGGTGGAAGTGGAAGAGGAGGAAGAGGAAGAAGAGGAGGAAGAGGAAGAAGAAAAGGAGGAAGAAGAAGAGGAGGAAGAGGAAGAGGAAGGGGAAGATGAGGAAGTGGAAGTAGAGGAAGAGGAGGAAGTGGAAGAGGAAGAGGGGGAGAGGAAGAAGAGGAAGAGGAGGTAAAGGAAGAGTAAGAGGAAGAAGAGGAAGAGGAGGAAGAGGAAGAAGTGGAAGAGGAGGAAGAAGAGGAAGAGGAGGAAGAGGAGGAAGAAGAGGAAGAAGAGGAAGAGGAGGAAGAAGGGGAAGAGGAAGGGGAGGAAGGATAATGATGTTGATGATGATGATGATGATGATGATGATGATACGTGCTTCATATATCAGGCTTGTTTTTTCTATGCATAGATAGCCCAAAATGACAAGAGTTCACGATATCACGATATTGTGAAATTGCGGAATGATATCATGTATTATATTCATTGAAATAAAGCAAAGCTATTGTAGGCACACTTGTGTACCCATGCAGTAGGATTTTCTAATATTCGGGATTTTGACTGATGTTAGTAAAACCATGCGTTGTATCAGACGATAGAACCAATGAAAGAGGTTCTCGACTGACTGCAGACAAATCCAGTCGCTGAGGATTGATCGGAACTGCACCAACGAAACAACACGGCCCTATGGCCTACATTCGAAGTTGAACTCGGGATGAAATGTCGATGGTTCATATTCTACCTTTGACACTAAAGCCGATCTATGCGCAGTTACACTCAATTCTCACTCATTCTGACCACTTAAGATAAAAATAACTTTCAACGATGCAACTAGCCTCAGGCAGATCTATCTGGTATAAATGAGTAACGTTTCATTAGGCTGTACAGCTAATCTGACATCTTAAATGGATCGAGTTCTCCAAGGAAATGTTCATATTTCATCTTTGTTTAACTAATTCTATTTACTTCATGACAAAGTAGGAAAAACAAACATAAAATACGGAAATGAAAGCAAGGAAAAGAAAGAAGTAGATAAAAATATGAGTATGGTAGGGGTTGCCAAAACAAAAAAAAATGTGAATGTATTGTAAATGTATTGTGATGAGTCTAAATCGAGTTTGATTTCTAGTGTTCTTTTTGTGTGTGTGTGTGTGTGTGTGTGTGTGTGTGTGTGTGTATGTGTGTGTGTACAGAAGTAAAAGTGCAATCCAACAATTAAAGAAAAAGCTTCCATTTCGATTCGAGCTCATTACAAACAATCAATCAATCTAGTTGGTATCCATCTATCATTCTGTAACGACCATTTAGAAATCAATTAATATTCTATCTTAATCTAAATTTAAATGTACATGAAAACAAGCATTTACATGGTTTTAAAAAACGGCTTATATGAGTGCATGCTTATGAAATTTGTCAATTAAAATGATTCACGTCAAAAACCTATTTGTTCCAAACGTTTCGATGCGTTTCTGCAGTTGTATCAGACATTATTCTTTTTTTGTTTTTAATTTTCAATTTTGTGGTCTTCATCATCAGATACTTTTAAACGACCATGTATCTTATCAGGATATTACAATGCTTTATATGATCTATGGCTCAGAAGAATTGGTAGTAACTATGCATATATAGATTTATGGCTATATTTTACATTTTGTCTTTTATCTATTCCGTTATTAGATTGCAGCCATGCTGAGGCACCGCCTTGAAGAATTTTCAGTTGAATGAATCAATCCCCCAGTTCTTTTTTTTAAGTCTAGAACTTACTCCATCGGGCTCTTTTGCCGAACCACTAAGTTTTATTTGATACCACACCGGTTGTCATGTGGTGATGGTTGACAAACACAGATACAAACACACGCACACACACACACTCAAACATATCTACACACGCATATATATACCCACATATGCGACAGGCTTCTTACACTTTATGTCTACTGAATCCACTCACAAGTGTGCGGTCAGCCCGACGCCAAAGTAGAAGATGCCCAAAGTGCCATGCATTGGGACTGAAACTAAAATCATGTAGCTACAAAGCAAGCTTACCACACACACATACACACACACACACACAAATATATGTATATATATATATATATATATATATATATATATATATATATATATATATTATTTTGCTTAAAAGAGTTCTAACACTGTCTGTTTTTTATGTTTTATTTATATTCCTGCAGAACTAATGTGGGGTATAGAATATGGAATATACAATATATAATATGATATACAATATACAATATAAAATAAAATAAAATTAAAATGGATGGCACCATGAAAGAAAGTATTGAATGTAGATGAAATATTGAGTGTTCAATATAAAGGATCAAATATATAAATATATAAATATAAATATATATATATAAAGGCGACTCGAGTTTCAGGGCTATTTCCCTTCGGGTTCTATGTATATATATATATATATATATATATATATATATATATATATACATACATACATACATACATATATATATATATATATATATATATATATATATATATATATATATATATATATATATATATATATATATATATATATATATATGTATATATATATATATATATATATATATATATAGTAAATCCCAAAAAGAAGAACATACACAAAAAACAACAGCACGAGGACGTGGTACATGTAGAGTATTAGCAGACGCTCAGGGAAGGAAAGAAACATGGTTTAACGTTTCGAGCAGACGCTCTTCTTCGAAAACAGAGGACAATTGACTAGAATGGTAGACGGAGGAAGAAAATCGCCAACGATTCACATGTAGTTATATATATATGCGAGTGGGTCCTGAAATCATGGAACGTTGTGAAAACTAAAGTAGTAGAAAAGTCTTTTATAAAATGTGGCATCAGTAATGCATTAGATGGCACAGAAGATGACATTCTGTTTGAAGACTGTGACACCTCGGACAGTATTGATGGCCCTGGTGATTTTTCCGGTTTTGGAGCTATGAATGACTGCAGTCAGTTTTCAGCATTTGAAGAGTGAAATATTTTCTTTATACTCGTACATTTAACATTTGCACACTCTTTAATCTTTTTCCATTGTAATTTAATTGTAGCGTTTGTTTTTCCATGTCCTAATTTTTACAAATGGTAATAACGTGGAATATTTTCAGGATTTGAAGATTAAAATATGTTTTCTAATTTGTAATATTTTGACTGCAGATTTTAATTTCGGTTCTGTGTTTATTTTGTTCTATTTGGGATGTCATGTTTGTGTGGTACTTCTATAAATGGTAGCAATAAGCAAAATATTTTCAGTATTTTATGATTGCAATGGTTTTTTTTTATTTTGTAGACTTTACTGTAATCTTTATTTTATTTTCATTTTGTTCTATTTAGGGTGTCATGTTCATGTGATATTTTTTAAAAATGTAACTGTATAATAAAATGTTATTCCGTATTCCTCACAATAATTTTCTTATTGTGGAGATTTGCTTTTTCTTTGTCTGGGACAAAAAAGTACTGTATTTATCTACATCTATTATTGCTAAAATCTTAAAATGCTGCACTAGTTGTAACCCTATGCACTTGCATGAACTTAGATAGTATTGGCCAAGAACCTTCCTGTTGAAGCACATAATAAAAATTACTGCTGGGCCAAACAGTGAATAATCGTAGTGCAGGAGTGGATCCATAAATTTGTGATAACGGTGGGTCTGAGGTCTGATTCATTGCAATTGATCAATGAAATGACAGTGTAATATGTTCAGAGATACCGCAAAATTAATTTCTATACTGAAACTTTCAGAGTTGCTTGTCGCTGGTACAAAAATATGCTTTCTACTAAATATTCAAACGCGACAGACAAATTTGAAAAGTTTTTTGGGGGTAGGGCGCATCCCCTATCCAGCCCCCTGAATCCAACCCTGTCGTAGTGTAATTTCAGTATTACAGTGGGTATATAACAGTAAGCATAAACTTTGAGAGTAAACTTACCACACCATGTACTAAAGGTCCCACAAAACAAATTGTTAAGGTAGGGAGTGTTGTCTCTTCTTAGTTTTACAGACTCGTGTGTGGGATCACAACGGGAGGCAAATACGTTTAGTCAACGTAAAGGATAAGCACAAAACAGCCAAAATAAATGCTAAGGATATTTTAAGTGACGTAATGGAGGTTACAGTGATGTTTTTTATTGCATCTGTAAAGGTAACAAGACCCGAAGTGCCGAGATCGTATTTTATGCTTATTGTTTATTTTTTTTTATAAGTTTTTGCTTGTCAAAATTAGGGTGTGTCCTCGAGGAAGACGCACCTTCGACGCCGGGAAATAAGACAGATTTATCGAAACACATAACTTTTATATGATTACCGCTGTTTCGTAACTTACTTCTTGTAAAATTAATTTCAGTATGAAGAAATGATACGTAAAACTTTGAATTAATATGTCTGCTCAGCATTACATATTACAATTACGTTTTTGGAAATTAATGCAAAGAACGAAGGCTAGTTCATCATATCACTAGAACATCATAGGTACATCAACGCTTCAAATTTACATATGAAATTCACTGTATAATTTTATAATGACTGCAAGTTCAGAATTGGACGAAATTACATTTACTTCGTCAGTAATAGGAAAATAACAGAGCAAAGATATAGTTTGGTGTTATTCATTGTAGAACGAATGCCCTCAGATCTATTAAGTGGTAGATAGAACGTTAAGGAATTTTACATCTTTAATTTCAGCGAAATGACGAGAAACAAAATAACAAAAATACATACTTGTACATACGCGGACACACATACATACACACGTAGACACATACACACGCAGATACACACATATACGTGTATATTACGTACGTAGTGTGTATGTACGTACGTATGTATGTATATGTATGCACGTATGTATGTAGGCATGTATGCATGTATGTATGCATGTATGTATGTATGTATGTATGTACGTATGCATGTACGTATGTACGTATGTATGTATGTATGTACGTATTTCGAATGTATATACGTGTGTGTGTATCTATGTATGGATGCATCTTATAAACTCTTAAACAACACGAAAACCACACTCATCTACTGTAATCATATGAAACTACATATTTCACATCAGTGGGTTGCTTACCTAGAAGAATGCAGCGACCCTAAATAGCTACCCCTCACTAATATTGCGCACTAGATAGCTATCCCTCTTATTGCGCACCCTGACATCAACCGAGGATGTTTTGCGTCCCCGCACTCAGATGAATTCTCATCCCATATGCTAGTTAACCCATGGTTGGCACCCTAACAGGACCTACTATACCCGATCAGAGTAGACTGGGAGTAATTGTGGTTAAGACGTGTTACCACACTCCTGAAACTTATAACCTAACGAATGAAGTACAAATGTCTCTTTATGTTGGCCTTATTCGTCATTCCATCTACTGATACGCGCAGTAAGTTACAACATTTGTCTGTCCCTGTGGTTCAAAATTTGTCATCTGAGAGATCATGGACGGAAGGTCAGAAATATTATTGATAACGAGGAATCACACGCGTAGACGACCATCATTTATGAAAATGGAGCAATCACCATGTATGTATGTATGTAAGTGTGTGTGTATGTATGTATGTATGTATGTATGTATGTATGTATGTATGTATGTATGTATAAGTGTCTGTTTTTGAAAAGACGACTTTAGAAATAAAATATGCATGAATTAATATTATGTTGGAATTCTGGATTAATTCATCATTTTATCACTTTTTGCAAAAATCAAACCTGCTCAACCAATCTCAACTTTTGATATTTTGATAAAATTTTCATTATCCAAGAATAACATCTAATTTTTTTAATTCATTAATCATAAAGATACATAAATATACATATTTTCAGTATACATAGTATTTTTTAAATATAATTTACTTAATAAGACATTGAAAGTTTTGTAAACACGAGCAAAGTAGTACGATCACATCTGGTAGACATTTTTGCATTACTATGTTTATCCATTCCTGTTGGCATGTTTCCATCGGAAAAAGTAAGTTCTAAAAAATTATTCTTGTCTTCACAACGAAGAGAAGAAATCTTTATACGAAAGTGTCAAACTTACAGAAAATTGGATCATTAAGGTATAGCAAAACGAAAATAATCTCGCTAAATCCGAAGGAATTACTAGAAAACATAATCTGTTGCTATTTTAAGAATGGTAATCTCTTTAAAAATGATGTAGGTTGAAAAGTGAAGACGAGTTCGGAAAAATATACTAAAAGAACTTCACGATGTTTCTCACAGACTTTCGCTCTGTTACATAGAAATTATAAAAATTTTCTGGTTATATCAACATGAACGTGGTCAAAAAGTGAAAGCTGAGTACGTTGATAAAAATGTTTAGAAGACTGAAAGAATAAAAATAAAAAGAATAAGAAAATAATGTATCGGTTCATTCTCATTACATTCTGGAAAATTCAAACATCAATAGGCTGACCACCGTTGTTTTACGTCATCGGAGGACATCTCCCCGCTTAAGAAGCTGTATGTTCAGAACACGCGTAATACATTGATGTAAGGGGAAGGGAAGGGAAACACTGAGGTGTTTCGATTGCCTTGTATGACTCCTCGACTCCTCGGTGAAAACTTACCTCGGATCAATGAATCTACAAAGACTACTAGCTCTTGATTGTGGATATCTGCGAATAAACTAATTTGCTGATACCTGCTGAAGTTTCTTAAATTAATTCATGGTGTGCGCGCAGAACAGTGAGAATCCAAATAATATATATATATATATATATATATATATATATATATATATATATATATATATATATATATATATATATATATATATATATATATATACAATCATTGTCATGTCTTCTGCCAAATTCGAATGTGGATATGCAGATCGTAGTTGTCTTCTTTCATAAGATTATAAACAAAAAGCAGAAACTTCCTTCATTCGAACACACCACAAGATTTTTGATAGTCAGAAGCTAGGGATGAACTCCTCGCTTTTGACTACTCATCATTGATAAAACTCCTCAGAAATAGTCTATCATCTTCATCTATATACTTCCTTCTGAAGCATGCGATTTCTTATATCACTATAATTTAACTTAATATTATTCCATTCGCAAGAAACCTATTTATACATTCATTAATCATGTCGATACGATTTCAGTATTCATATTTATTTGCATATTTATTCATAACCAAATTTCTATGCTGCTTTCTCACTCACACACAGAGCAATATATATATATATATATATATATATATATATATATATATATATATATATATATATATATATATATATATATATATATATATATATATATATATATATATATATATATATATTGATAATGGAGGGTACTGCTTATAGTACCAGCATGCTACAGATAGCAGTCAAAACGAGTCAAAAGCACCGTTATCATTTCTACACAAGGGCAAGACGAGAAAACGGTCAGTAAAATCTTAAGTACAAGTGATAACTATGGTTTTGAGTCGTTTTGACTGTTGTCTTTAGCATGCTAGTCCTTTAACTAGTACCCTTCATTATTAATTGATAATTTTGCCTTTATGGTTCTTTTACGCCTACTAGACTCTGATATTATTGTAAATTATTAACAGTAATATTGTCACATACACACACACGCACACACACACATACAAAAACACACACACACACACATACAGATACACACACACACACACACACACACGGCGAACTGGCAGAACTGGCAGAAAGGCGAACTGGCAGAAACGTTAGCACGCCGGGCGAAATGCTTAGCGGTATTTCGTCTGCCGCTACGTTCTGAGTTCAAATTCCGCCGAGGTCGACTTTACCTTTCATCCTTTCGGGGTCGATCAAATAAGTACCAGTTACGCACTGGGGTGGGTATAATCGACTTAATCCGTTTGTCTGTCCTTGTTTGTCCCCTCTGTGTGTAGCCCCTTGTGGGTAGTAAAGAAATAACACACACACACACACACACACATATATATATATATATATAGTTGAAATTTACAGAAAAACAACAAGCAGGTGTTTTAGTTTGATGCTCGGGAAGGTGAGAAAGTCTTTTACGTTTCGAGCCTACGCTCTTCGGCAGAAAGGAACGTAAAGAAATAAACAGAGAGAATAAAAAAAAAAAACTTTTTGAATTAGCAATCACTCATGACTCACCGCTAACTTAAAACAGCTGGTTGTTTTTTATACACCTGTCTTTGTCTTTTGTTTTGCTGTAAATTTCAATGATATATTCTATGCTCACGTTGTCGTACCAGTTTTAACCTCCTACGCGTCGGATTTACTTCTAGCTGAACTTTCTGCACCTCTCCTCATCTACATACCAGCACTCTACCCGGAGTACCAGTGCATATATTTATGAATGTCACTGGACACTTCCGTATATATATATAGTGTAGATGAATATTTTATGTAGATCGACTCAGTTTATCACTAATTCTTTTCCACTTGTCGGTGCAGGAGGTTTTCTGTCAAGTTACAAGTCACCTGCCCAAAAACCTTGTGAGTCTGCAGGTATAATGTCAAATTACCAAGGCAACTGACTCTACGAAAATGAAAAATAAAATAACATATATACATATATATTTATATATACATATGAATATATATATATGTGTGTGTGTGTGTATGTGTGTGTATGTATATATATATATATATATATATTCATAGGCTTCTACTGTGTATATATATATATATATATATATATATATATATATATATATATATATATATATACATATATGTATATGTGTGTGTATATATATATACGTATGTACATATATATATATATATATATATATATACATATATGTATATGTGTGTGTATATATATATACGTATGTACATATATATATATATATATATATATATATATATATATATATATATACATATATGTATATGTGTGTGTATATATATATACGTATGTACATATATATATATATATATATATATATATATATATATATATATATCACACATTTATACGTATATCGGAATCGAAGGGAAGAAGTTATGTATCAAATATTACCTTCTGATATTTCCTTTTGGTCTGGTTAAGTCCTTTTACACCCAGGGTGCATGGCCGCAGTTGAAAGGCTAAAATCAATGAAAGAAGAAACAAATGTAATAGGTTGCCGTTCTTGTGGAAGAATGTTTTTCTGTGTACTTGTACGTGTGTGTGCCCCCGCGCGCGCATGTGTGTGTATGTGTGTCTGTGCAGTTTTTGTTAAACTGTATGTCTCTTTGAGGATGCCGTAGATCTTAATTTATCAAATGGCAAGACAAGCGATAAGCTACACAAATGTAAGGCGGATAAAATGGTAAAAGCAACTGTATTTTCTTCCTCTTTCAATATTCGAAGAATATAACAATTCAGAAGCAGGAATATCTCATTATATAGTTAATCCTTTAGATTGTGTCCAAATCCTGTCCGATTGATTTGGCATTTTCTCCCTCCATGATCGGTAGAATACGTACCAATATTTCATTGTAGTTAGATTCAATTATCCAGGCCATCTTCTCTTTCTATAAATGTATAGCCTAAGACCAATGCTAAAATTCATTAGGTAGGTAAATCGTTCAATTCTGATACATTTCTCAGTCGTCTTGCTAAATTCTCTTTTTTTATATTGTTGCGATTTGCGACCCGATCTATGGTCAAGAGAATTTTAATTATGTCTATTATGTCTGCTTTCTTTTTCGTTATCAAATATAGTGTATCTAGGACTACATTATCGATTTTGTCCTTTTTCTAAAATAGCAGAATAGAATTTAACTGCAACTTAGGCAGCTCGAGCGAGCGTACAATGACATCTTCGTTTGTTAGTTACATCTCAAGTTCTTAACTCCAGTCTATTGTGGCACCGATTCATAGATGTCTCGTACTGAATTGAGCATCTCTAATGATAAACTTTAAAGATATTGTTGTTGTTAATATCGGTGTTATTTTAGTTATTGTTGTTGCAGCTGTTGTTTTTTAGTTCCATTTCATCTCTTATAGAGTAGACCTATGCCCAAAGGATTTACAGTTATAATCATACATTTTTTTCCACATAATAAATCTAAATCTCCCTTATTGAATATATCTAACTTTTGCAGCTATATTTTGAAGAATAAGTTACTAGATGAGTGGCGTAAAGGCTTCTATTATTTAGTGGTTTATTCCACCAACCCAAACATTTTAAAATTTAAAGAAAATTTACTAAACGTAGTTTTGAGATGAAATTATTTTATTCTTCAAATTTATCTATTTTGCTTTCCCTTAACTATCAGTGCTCATAGAGCTTATTTCACTTTGTTGAATAATTAAACAAATGAGGAACAATTTAGTATACTCCCTCTTTTACTCTTTTACTTGTTTCAGTGATTTGACTGTGGCCATGCCGGAGCACCGCCTTTATTCGAGCAAATCGACCCGAGGACTTATTCTTTGTAAGCCTAGTACTTATTCTATCGGCCTCTTTAGCCGAAGCGCTAAGTTACAGGGACGTAAACACACCAGCATCGGTTCTCAAGCGATGTTGGGGGGACAAACACTCACACACACACACACACACACACACACACACACACACACACACATATATAAATATATGTATATATATATATATATATATGGGAGAATATACAAATAATAACAACAGACGAGGACAGGTGGTGTAAATAACAAAAGTATATATTAGATATATATATATATATATATATATATATATATATATATATATATATGTACATATATATACGACGGGCTTCTTTCAGTTTCCGTCTACCAAATCCACTCACAAGGCTTTGGTCTGCCCGAGGCTATAGTAGAAGACACTTGCCTAAGGTGTCACGCAGTGGAACTCAACCCGGAACCATGTGGTTCGTAAGCAAGCTACTTACCACAAAGCAACTCCTACGCCTATGCATGAATTTATAAGAATTAAAACTCCCTTTATTCAACGCACGACCCGCTCTGTTTAGTTAGTCCTTGTTAATGTGATATAGCTGTGATAGCTATGAAAGTCTTGAGGTGTGCGTTAATATTCATGCTGGTGCTTTTATAGCTGTGATGACTGTAAAACTATGGCCATATGATAACTAAAATTGAAGTATCTAAGAATATATGTGGTGTACGTTACGTTAAATAAGAGTTAGATGTTTTTGAAGTTCGAGATAACGGAGATCTATAGGACGGCATAAACTTCAACAAAGCGTTGTTATTTAATTAGGAAGACAATAAATGAAGCTAATAAGAGAAAACTTCAATCTAGAAACGATAAATAATACTACTGAGTTGAGTTTCTTCAATACTGTAATAAATCGTAATGCTACAATGGTTCAGATGTAAAATAACAAATTTGGCTTTAAATATTCATATTATGTTTCATGCAAAGATAACCAAATAAACTGAAAGCTAGGGTATTTGAGTTTCCTACAAACATCTCATAATTACCGTTCTTGAAATTGCACTTGAGTTTGTGAAAATCCCCGGAATGGAATATATAAGATAATTGGTTTAGTAATTGAGTTCAGAACGGACAAGGAGATTCGTGTTTTGATTTAAGTAAAAGCACCAACAAATACCGGGCAGTAAATAAAGATTCCGCTTCAATAATTTTCAATCATCCTACACTAAGTAAATGAAACAAGTGTACATGACCACTATTTCGAGAATCGTTAAGAAACGTGTTTGAAGCATGTTTCAAGTTTGTTGACCAGTATTGTATAATAATATCATTATTGTTTCACTTTTACCTTATTATTTTGGTTTAACTCATATAATCTACGATGCCATCTATATTCGGAGAGACTCATGGCAGGGTTCGAATTCATATCACCGAAGCATTCAAGTTATCTATTGCCTTATGTGGCACCTGGAATTCGTTAATCATCACATGGATGCACACAGTTCATACGTGGCTGTGTGGTAAGTAGCTTGCTTACCAACCACATGGTTCCGGGTTCAGTCCCACTGCGTGGCACCTTGGGCAAGTGTCTTCTACTATAGCCTCGGGCCGACCAAAGCCTTGTGAGTGGATTTGGTAGATGGAAACTGGAAGAAGTCCGTCGTATATATGTATATATATGTATGTGTTTGTGTGTCTGTGTTTGTCCCCCCCACCCAGCATCGCTTGACAACCGATGCTGGTGTGATCATGTCCCCGTAACTTAGCGGTTCGGCAAAAAGTGACCCGATAGAATAAGTACTAGGCTTACAAAGAATAAGTCCTGGGGTTGATTTGATTCGACTAAAGGCGGTGCTCCAGCATGGCCGCAGTCAAATGACTGAAACAAGTAAAAGAGTAAAAGAGTAATATGCCTATATCAATACATACATGTGTGTGTGTGCGTGTGTATGCGTGTGTGTGTGTGTCTGTGTAAGCATACATGTATATGTGTGTAGTCTACAGATGTTTGCAATGTTGATATAGAGTGAGTTCTTAATAACGATCGTAAACTCTATAAACTATAAAAGTATAGCTTGCAGCTACGAAGTGGATTGATACAATTTGTAAGCATCAAAGAGAAATATACTTCTTTATTACAATGATTTCTCATTCCCATCTCGCACACAACAAGACCACGTGCTTAGTAGGTGCTAAGCATAATGATATATCATATGTATTATGATTCATATGAGAACCAGCTAAGCTAATCAAGTAGCATTTCTAATTGCAGTCATACAACTGATTAAGTATGAACGATATTAGACACAGAGTGTATATTCATTTATACAAACAATCATTATGCACATGTACACAGTCACACGTACACACACGCATATAATGTACTGTTCCGTGAAAGTTCTCCATGTGGTGAGAGATAAATATTATTTAATAAACACAATACATGTTTACATATGCTACAAATAGTTTCTTGTACTGAGAAAATGCCAAATAATGAATTATAGCATGTGTAACATCGCACAGTCATCAGGCACAAACCGCATAGCATAAGGAACTAAAAGTTGAATGAGAGAAGAAACGTGAAAAGTCAAGACGTAAGCATATGGAAAACGTGGAAGGTATAACAAATCAAAAAATGAAAAAAAAAATCAGAAATAAATAAAGCTATACAAAGATTTATCACCCTTTATCTTAAATTGTAAGGCTGGGAAAAATAGCGACAAATTAATCTGGTATAGGCGGAATTTTCCAGATTTTCAAAAGGAACTTAGACATACGTTTACAGCTGCTGAAAATTTCAGACCTAAGTTTCAGTAGTGAGTTTAGAGATTTTAGATCTGCAAAAGACCTGAGATTTCTCAGCTAAAATTAGCTTACATTTACTTGATTCATCAACATAAAGTGTGGATTCTTCTATTATTTTCCACTTATGTGGTGTTGCGTTAGGTTTCATACTCCATATGTAGCTATGAGTATGGAACCACGTGTGTACGTCACTGCCAAATCCATTTTTTGTAACTGTTTCTGTTGTTTTGTGTATTTTGCATAGAACTGAGAATTTCTAGTATAAGTATATAAAAGTTGACTTCTGCAATACAGTGTTCGCAATCTTCTATCTATTCTTGGCTGTTATTATTTCCGTTCATTTACGTTACCAAATTCAGTGAGCGATCCATAAATGCCATTGGCTTCTTCTTAATCTTAACAGCAAAACTTCAACACCACCATTACTATTTCCATAAATAAAAAGCAATAGATAGCAACACTGAAAATGCACCAGCAACATGCTTTATATGACATTTGTGGTATCCCTCATTATTCTGTCAATAAAATAAGTGAAATAATGTGGCTTGATTCAGCAACCTTTAAATGCATCACCTTGTACTAATATCAGAAACATTTGTCGTCTCACTGTCATGGTAGTACATTTCTTAGTTTTTCAGAGAAGTAGACTTGCTTTCGTTAGCAATCTTAAAATGCAATCTAGATTAAGCATTGATGACATATTTTGTGAAACAGGCCGCATGAGACGTAGTTTACCATCTGGTAGTCGCACCACTAAAACCTTCGAGGTAATTTTTCTTTAGAAGTGACATTCAGATACTCCCGTGGGCCGAAGGTTGCACCTGACAGATCTACCCTGTCAGATTGGTAATACATCTTTATTTATAACTCAGGTTCCATAAGGTTGTTTGAGTGAATGGTTTTTGTTGTTGGCCGACTGTATCTAAGAATCAATAACTTAACCGTTTCTGCTCTGCCTCGTCGTTTTCCAGAAGCAAGTGACTAATCTTAAATACATTTTCTGCTTCACTACTCATGGATACACCACAAAGGAAAGGCAAGTGGATACGTTCGCAGCATCTATGGAGCCACAGGTGGTACAAGGTATTGACTTAGGGTCACTCTCTCTGGATATCTTGCAGTGTTTTACTCACTTAGCCTTTCTTAAACGCTCCATAAACTATCTCACATAGAAGCAGGGGTCATGAATTTTGCAGAGGTAGTCCCATTCTCTCACCTTTCAATCTGTACTGGTATGAGTAGAACAACTAGCATGGGCACAGTAAATATTAGGATCCAGTATCCATATGGGGGTAACTTGTCTTAGATGAGAAACTAAAAACTTGAAGGGTCTGTTGAGGCGTCTGTGAATGACTTCCTTCCAGAGACAATTCCGTGACATGCTAAATAACCTATTGCTGGAATCCTGATTACTGTGGGCCCGAGAACATGTCACACGTCTCAAGCAAGACCTTGGAAATTTTGGAACCAGTGCCCCACCACCGGATGCAGTTTAAAGTCATACCAAGGGCACCTATTTACGAGTCAATAATGGATTCTACATGCGGTCGATCTACCTTCTAGAAATAACAGATAAATTAAGGCGGTGGGCTGGCAGAAACGTTAGCACGCCGGGCGAAATGTTTAGCGGTATCACGTCTGTCTATACGTTCTGAGTTCAAATTCCGCCGAGGTCGACTTTACCTTTCATCCTTTCGGGGTCGATAAATTAAGTACCAGTTACGCACTGGGGTCGATGTACTCGACTTAATCCCTTTGTCTGTCCTTGTCTGCCCCCTCTATGTTTAGCCCCTTGTGGGCAATAAAGAAAGAAGATATAACAGATAGATGCCACTGGATAATTGTCCAGTGTTTTATATAAGGGAGCGTACATTGGATAATGAAACTGTTATACAATACATCTGAAATAAAATACTGGATAGTCACAACTGGAAGGTACTTGATCATAAGTCTATTCGTTCATCTCTTATCTGAGTTTAACTACCAACAATAATATAAAGAACAAAAATAACACTAACAGCTACAACAACAACAATGAACATAGCAGGAACAACTTCGATAACTGCGATGACAGGCACAACTACAACCACAAACGCCTACTCTATCATAACATGTACTATATTTATCTTGCAAAGACTGACTATCAAAAGATTTGATTGCCTGAAGTTTTCTGATGTTAACTGCACAATCTGCAATTGCAAAATTGCAATATATTTTACAGCTCTTCTAATCAAGCATTCTATTCTAAAACCTTCTATTTTTTTTTTTTTTGCTTTTACTTATTATCTCTCCCATATTGGTTTCTTTCTGCTCAATGTAATTTTGCTGGAAACAGCACAGCAAGAAGGTTTTTTTCGTTCCCGTTTTTAGTGACTATCTTTCCTGTTTTACTTCATTTTAAAGAAGCAATTCTATTATTCCGTATATTATCTACTCTGTTTACCGAAATGCTGCGGGTACCTCTTTTCTACATACACTTTTCTTCTATTTGATTACTTTGCTTTTCATTTTTCTATTTGTTTCCCTTACATCTTCGTTGGCGAATCATTGAAAACAAATGAGACACATCGTCGCCTTTGAAGTGTCATTTTCGATTCTTCACTATTTTCCTACTCAATTGATTTGATATTCTGCAAACCTATCTCTTTACGGTTTTCTTAGAATTAGGAATGTATTATAATGAGTTAAGCAATAGCATCTTCGACGTGTTCTTTTTGTTGTGTTTTTTTTGTTTTGTCTTTATGGATTCTGCAGCGAATACATCATGCAGGTTTTTTCTGTACACCAGTGGATGTTAAAAAGGGATCTACTCACCAAAAGGAGTAACGAATTAAACGAAATGAAAAATGTACTCTATGAATTTTCAGTAATTATGCTTGATGTACTTCCTCATGGCTGTGTGGTAAGAAGCTAGCTCCCCCCCCCCAAAAAAAAAATTGCCTCGGGTACAGTTGTGCTGCATGGCATATTATATATATATATATATATATATATATATATATATATATATATGTATAAGAGAATTTGACATAGCTGCCCTAAACTGCGTCTCATTACGAGCCATTGGTTCGTCTGGTATCGTGGAGAGGAAAGCGTCAAGTTTTGTCTTGAAGATCTCCGCATCCATGTCTTGCATGTCTCTCAAATGTTTTGGCAGGGCATTGAAGAGCTGAGGTCCTCTGAAACCGAGGCTGCTGCAGTATCTCGTTCTTATGTGAGATGCAGTGGACGGTACCTTTGGCACCATGCAGTGGCGACCCGTGCGGGCATTCCTGTAGTACTTGATACCAAAGTTTGGCACCAGTCCTTCCAGTATTTTCCATATGTATATTATTACATATCTCTCCCGCCTGCGCTCCAGGGAGTAGAGACCTAGTGCCTTCAGTCGCTCCCTGTAGTTCATCTGTTGGACTGTGGCGATCTTTTTTGCATAGTACCGCCGAATTGCCTCGAGTTTTGCTGTCCGCCTAACACTGTGTGGTGACCACAACTGAGAGCAATAGTCTAGGCGGCTCAGAACAAATGTCTTCCATAGAGTCAACATGACTTTTTGATCCCTTGTACGGAATGTCCTCAGTATCCACCCTGCCAATTGTCTGCACTACACATGTTGATGCCCAGATCTCTTACTGTTTGTGGTTCTGGGATTGCAGTACCTCCAGGCCCTGTGTATGCCAGTTGGGAAGTCCTTGTGGTCTTGTAGCGCAGTACTTGAATTTTTTTTGCATTGAACTGCATATTATTTTGCTCTGCCGACTCATATATTGCATTTAGGTCATTCTGCAGGCTTACAATATCATCAGGATTCTTTATTGCGAGTGACAGTGGCTCTCCGAGTGACCGTGGGCATGTCCAGAAGGGCCACTATGAACAGTAGTGGCCCCAGAACAGTTCCTTGTGGAACACCGCTCAATATTTGTGTTTCCCTAGATAGTTCTCCATTGGCTGCAACTGTCTGACTTCTACCATTCAGGAAGTCATGCAGCCACTCTCCTAATTTACCAGCTATGCCAAGGTTATATATATTATATATATTATATATATATATATATATATATATATATATATATATATATACACACATACATACTTATATATATATTATATATACACACACGCATACACACACGCATACACACACGCATACACACACACACACACACACACACACACACACACATATATATATATATATATATATATATATATATATATATATATAAATAAGCATCAAGATATCAAGTAGTGATGCAGTACGACCGTATCAAGCGGCTCCTTTTAATTGAACAGTGCAATCATTGCATCAATTTAAATGAAGTGTTATCTTCAGCTACATAAAATATAGAATGTTCTAACTAGTAGGACACATTGGTATGATTTTTCTTAAATATTTTAACAGAATAAGAAGATGGAAGAAATTCACGTTGTCGCTATTGTAGCAAAGTGGCAAAGAATAGACAACACGTTCTTAGAATCGCATGGAGTATAGTGGCGTCATAGAGTTGTAAGGGTTGTAATTCATTTCTAATTTATTTATCTCTTTATCATCTATTAAATCTGAGACTAGAAGACTGTCTATTTTGATTAAAGAATAAAAGTGAGTTGATAGCTCATGGCTAAGTATGGTCATAAATATTATCATAGTTATCCGTTTTCCCCAAGAGAAAGGAAATAAGATATTAAGAAGAGTCAATTTGATAGCAGTAACAGTCTATAAGAAAGAGGCTGGGTAGGGATAGACTTTAAATCATAGTGTAAATTACCAGTTAAAGGAGCAAGACACAAAGAAACTTAAGATGCTAATACATAGAAAATTCATTAGGGGCACGATGGGGGAACGTTTATAAACAATATTGTTATGCTGTATAAAATAATATTTAAGAATTCCAAAGTGTTATCATAGCCAAAATAGATTAAAGGTGTGTATGTATCATTTATAAGCATTAAAAGGAAGATTATGTGGAATTAGTTTAATAGCTATTCTTGTACTTAATTAATTAACTAATTATTAGGTTATTAGGTGGTTTCTATAAAGACTGCTCAAGGCATTTATATGGAATATCAAGAAATATATAATACTATCTTTTAATTTTAAGCCATGAATCAGAAGCGTGATATTGAGATAATGGTAATACAGATATATATATATATATATATTTAATTATAAAATCTAAGGTATAAAAAGAATATGAATACTCGTAAAATATGTGCTGATATTAGTATGTGTAAAGTGAAAAACAATGCATACAGGTAAATATACAAAGAGGGTTTTTTTTTTATATATATACATGCACACACACACGCACATATATATGTGCATATATGCATATATACATATACACAAATATTTATACGCTTATATGAATATATTGTAAGTATCTTGCATAGACCTATGTAACTGAAGAATATAAATTTAAGAAGAAGAGAAATAACAGTTTATAATGATATCAAAATAAGAAAACAAAATAATAAGAATTTTTAGAAAATAATAATAAACATATATAACCTACATATAAAGAGACAGGGGATTAAAATTAGAGGCAGGGATAAGATAAAGGTAACCTGAAAAGGGAGGGTAATAGGTATGGAAGCAGTGGGGGCAGTTACAGGTATTCAAACTGAAGGGGTTTTTGAAGTTGAAATGTTACAGGTGCTATTGTATGTATGATTTTATAGTTTCTAGGGGGTTTATGATTTAATCAAAGGGAGAATTACTTTCATAAAGCCACTACAAATATATTCATAATATGACTAGTAGGGTAGAATATCATAAAAACGAAAATAATGTAATCACCAAAATAGGATGAAGTCAGACTAACTAGGCAGGGGGGTTATTATGGGATAATATAAAATATAGCACTCCATATAACACAACACATAACATATAACATATGTAATGTAATATAATCTACCATATACCATATCGCATTTTGTTTTATATATTTTATATTTATATAGTTTATAACGGATACGACACGAAAATTAATTCCCACCATCAAAGTTCAAGTATGATGACTATCATTGTTAGTTTTGAAAATGCTTAAATATGCGGGTGATGCTATGCAGGTATGATACCCTTAGGTCTAATCTATTATTAATCAGGTTGTTCTTGTCTTTGTACTTAAAGATCTCATAAATTTCCATAGAGCAAAGTTCACACGTATATCGACTATCTCTATAAGGCTGCACTCTGCATTATGTCTCATTTAAAGCGAAATCCGGTCCAGCGATCTTTAAGTTCTGAAATCTTACTAGAGAAAGACGTACTATTAGCTTTATGTCTAGTATAGCATCCAGAATAGATTTACTAAGTCGACCAATATCGGACGAAGTCGGGAAAATCAGTCTAACATATAAATAGACAGATGAACTTTCACTTTGTTTCTATTTACCGCATTCGTGCACAAAGTATTGGTCCGCCTGAGACTAAAACCAAATATACCTACCACTGCATGTCATGGAAATGGACCCAGAACTATGTGGTTGGGAGTAAACTTCTTGACTATACAGGCATCCTTATTTAGTAATTTCGTTTCATTTTTTAGTATTTCCTTTTATTGTCTTGAGTATCTTTGGATGCGATGTTGAATCACGCGATGTTGTGAAATGCATTATTTTCTCTTCATTATAGTCGCTTGAATTACATAAGGAAAGTCAAAGAAGTACCCGTGTGATCATTACATACTATCGGTATATTTACATAATCACACATGCAATAACATCCATTATGCTTGCGTTCGTTGAGATGACACGTCGACAGAACTTTGATAGAGACAAGGTAAACCAGGTTGATGTGACATCTGTATGTCATTTCATTACATTGACATACACTTAAAATCATGTCTCAGTCACTCTGGTTTCTAGCATTGTTGTGACGTGTGCTGCAGCCCTGAGAAGGGCTAAGTACCCGTTTCCAGCTGGTTACACTGGCGAGCGCTCGGACGACCCAGCTGTGAAGGTTCTTCTTTTTTCTCACGGTCCCAGCGGAATTCGAATCCGGATCGCCGGCTCCAGAGGCGCAGCCCTACACGACTACACCAATCTGGCACTCGCATGAATTGGGGCAAATTAAGCCTTATGAAATTGGTATTTGTTCCTCCTAGAGAAGATCCAAATTGAGGCCTTCCTTCTCCGCCGTTTCTTTCATGGCCCTCAAGGTTCTAGTCCTGCTTCTTCCAGAGATGGACAACTGTTTCATGAGGTTGTAGGCAGATGAGCTTACCAATCCCTTGACGCCAACCTCGACTGCGGAGACTTTGGTTTTGAATTCAGCGTCCCTCAGATCTCGGCGTACTTTTCTGTCTTGTTTGTCTTCTAACTTTTAATTTTTTAAAGTCTTATCAGTCATTGGATTGCATCCGTACTGGAGCACCGCTTTGAAGCGTTTTGTCGAACAAATCAACCCCAGTGTGTGTTTGTACTTTTAACTTGTTACTTATTGTCTCGTTCATTTTCTATAGAATCGCTAAGTTACAGGAACGGAAACAACTTGCACCGGTCGTCAAGCAGTGGAGGGGTACAAGCACAAACACACGCGCACAAAGTAGACGCTCATATATACAACAACATATATGCAGGTGTGAAAGCGAGTGTGCGCGTGCGCGTGCGGTGGGCTTTTTTCCCTTTCCTTCAATCAGTCCGCTCACAAAGTTTTGGTTGGGCCGGAACTATTTTAAAAGACACTTACCCAATATGCCACGCAGTTGGACTGAACCCAAATCCGCATGGTTGGGAAGACAGTTTCGTCATTGTAGCTACTTGCATTTCACTTGCTCGTTATGTCAATATAAAGAGTGTTTGACACTTTACGTTCCAAGTTCGAATCTCACCGAAATGAATTCCGTCCTCGGACTCCCTGCGGCTGATCGAATAGTTAAGTTTCAAAAACCGGTATTTAATTGCTTCATCTAACAAATCATTTGTTGAACCCAGTTGCCCTCAGCTAACAGATAACAAATCGTCATGGGCACAGTGAAAAGCAAGGATTAAAACGATAACTTACATATTTATTTGTATTATATCTGCATATGAAGGTGGCGAGATGGCAGAATCGTTAGCACGCCGAACTAAATGCTTAGCGGCATTTTGCCCTTTTCAACGCTCTGGATTCAAATTCCACCGAGGTAGACTTTATTTTTCCTTCTTTCGGGGTCGATAGAATAAGAACCAGTTGAACAGCCGGGTCGATGTAATCGACCTAGCTCCATCCTAAAGCTTGCTGGCCATGTGCCAAAATTTGAAACCAATAATTCTGCATAGTATTCTTATTAATATTATTAGTATTTCGTCCGTTTGACGTCTGAGTTCAAATTCCACTGAGCTCAACTTTGCCTTTAATCCTTTCGGCCTTGACAAAATACGTTCCAGTTGAACTCTGGGATCGATGTAATCGAGTTTCCCCTTCCCCTAAAACTGCTGGTTTTGGGCCAAACTTTGAAGCCAATATTCTTGTTATTATTCTTAACATTCTTAAGGCGACGAACAAGCAAAATCGTATGCACGCCGCGATAAATGATAAGCAGCATTTCGTCCGTCTTTAGGTCCTGCGTTCAAATTCCGCCGCTGTTCACTTTGCCTTTCTCTTTCCGGGGTCGATAAATTAACAACCAGTTATGCACTGAGGTCGATGTAATCGATTGGTCCCGCCCTAGGAATGTCTGGCCTTATGTCTATAAAGATTATTCTTAATCTGTTCGTTCATGTTATATCGTGTCAGTGTAGATCAGTCTCTCCTTTCAGACAAATGTGTGTTCATAAAACATTCGATTCGTTAAGCCAAGTTCCCTTATACTCAGAATCAATTGTGTTATAAACGCGCATTCGTCAATAAGGAATTGCTTTCCATTGACGAAGTACAACACGGATTAACATATTCACTTTCCAACCTGCCGGAATGAATTAATAACAAATATGTAAGCCATCGTTTTTGATTTTTGCTGTTCATCATTCACATGACGATTTTTCACCTACCTACCTACCTACCTACCTACCTACCTACCTACCTACATACATACCTACCTACTTACATACATACATACATACATACATACATACATACATATATATATGTGTGTGAGAGAGTTAGATAAATAGATTGATGCATAGACAGTTAGATAAATAGATTAATGCAAAGATAGATAGATTATTCATTAATATTAGATACAGAAAATACATTATTTTATTTAACAGCTCCATGGGTAAAAATCATGCAATAGATCTCATGAATATAAATAATTGAAAATATAGTAAAATAAGATTTAGTAAATATAAGCTTGACATTTGACAGTACATTGAAAATCCTGGGTATATTTCTGTCGTATTAGACCTCATCAGCAAAGCATTGTCTAACCGTTACTTCAGATCACGGATACCTAGAGAGAATACAAAACATTGTAGTGACTGAGCGCAGTGTGGCGCTAGAATTTAATGACTGACCTTTTGTTTTGAATATCAGCCTTTGAACTACATTACATACGTGTGCTTTGGCGTGTGCATGCATATATGTGTGTCAAGTTGTATGAAGGTGCGTGAAGGTGTGGGAATGTGCGGGGGTGTCAGTGTGTGTGTGTGTGTGTATGTGTGTGTGTGTATGTGTGTGTGTGAAAGTATATCTTTGTGAAAGTATGTAAACAGACTTGATTATATGAACGGCTATACTACTAGACGGAAAAAAATCATTGTGCCTATAGTTTCTATGTATAGGTAGACATGAGATATACATGTGTGTGAAACTAGACTGTGCATATATATATATATATATATATATATATATATATATATATATATATATATATATATATATACGTATGTATGTATGTATGTATGTATATATATATATATATATATATATATATACGTATGTATGCATGTATGTATACATGTGTGTGTGTGTTTATGTATATATGTATATATATGTTTGTGTGTATATGTGTGTCTGTGTGTCTGTGTAAGTCTGAGTGTGTGTGCGCGCGTGTATGTTTGTATATGCCTGTACATATATAACATGTTTTCGCCTAGACATTGCGATAATAATAGCCAGTTGTTTTATTTAGAACATACGCACACCTCAAAAGAAGCTATATATATACACATGAACAAATAGACTTCTCATGTATTCATATATTCACATAAACATTTACATAATTTCCATAATACAAACATATGTACACACATCCGAAGCTGTCATTAGCAATGGGCATTATTAGCTCATAACTACATCTCTACCGGAACAAGTTCAGAAATATTTCCTCGAAGCCATGTGAAATATTATTTCAAAATACAACGAAACCATCCTAAGAGCCCCATAATCTTGGCACCGAGCCACACTGAACCCTGCTGACGCCTAAAGACTTGAAATATCTGTCTCATCTGTATTTTGCCCACAAACATTCTACATTACCAAACCCTGGTTATGTTTGTATGTATATGTGTCTATGTGTTTTTCAATGTGTATATGTACATATATATATATATATGTGTGTGTGTGTGTATTTGTGTTTGTGTGTAAATGTGCAAGTATATATGTATATATACACACACATACGTTAGCAGACATGCCGGCATACAAGTAGGCACAACATATATATATATATATATATATATATACCGACACACATACATACGCATACATATATATATGCATGTTAACATAGAGATATACATATAGACAGATAGGTAGATAAATAGATAGACAAACAGAGAGAGGGAGAGGTAGTGAGACAGACAGACACACAGATAGATAGATAGATAGATAGATAGATAGATAGATAGATAGATAGATAGATAGATAGATAGATAGATAGATAGATAGATAGATAGATAGATAATCACAAGACAGTTTAGAAAGCATTTCAATATGAACGAGTTCGCTCAATTGGTGTCTATAGTGTATGCACACACAAACGTGCGCATACACACATACACGCACAGACACACATGTACACTGATATATACACACTCATACATACACGTAGCTTTATTCAAACATTATTATTTGTAATTACACATAAATACAAGTATAAATATATCTACGCTTGTGTGTGTATGTGCGTGTGTGTGTCTGTGCATGCTTTAATAATATTAATGCATGCACATACGCACATACACAATAAACATGCTTCTATCTGTTGGACTGTTTCGACTGATCAAAATTTAAACTCTGTAAGGTCCATTTTGCCCTGAAGATCTTCCACCCAGGATACACAAAATACATTATATATGTTTTGTAATTAATTTGGGCGTGAAGTGAAACAATTGTAGGTAATGTTAATCCATTAATATAGTTAATTATATCCATTGAATCACTCTATTCGCAAACTTCTTAATGATATTTGATGTTTTATAATATATTTATTGAAGAAGCATCACTTCAAAATATATATTAAACCAGGGCATCTTGGAAAAAAACATCTCTGTAAGAGGCTTAAATATTCTCATAGTATGTGTGTGTGCGTGTGTGTGTACGTGAGCGTGTGAGTGTGTGTGTGTGTGTGTGTGTGTGTGTGTGTGTGTGTGTGTGTGTGTGTGTGTTAAATAAAATGAGGTAACAAAGCCAAGACAGTGTGAAATTTCTAGGACATTTATAAAGAAAAAGGTAGACTAGCAGCTCTTTCAAGGATATGAGGGATATCCCTTCATCAGAAACGATAGGAGGGAGTTAAATAGATGGGAATTTTAGATCTTCTGAATACCAAAACCTCTCACTTCGAAACGTTTAGCTTAGAATAGGGGCAGCTGATGAAGGAAATGTTCTCTATGCGGCCTCTCTGTTTTCCTGTGTGTTCCTACCATTGTCCGAAATAAAAGTTTGTTTCCCTGCTCTGTTTATGTTCTCGTTTTTCATTTTGTCCACGTTTCATTTTTCTGATGTCCTGTACCCAGATATGCATGTATATATACATGTAGATGTAGGTATGTACATACATGTAAGTATATATGCATATACTCATATATTATTTGTATTATTATTATTATTATTATTATTATATATATATATATATATATATTGAATAGTTTCTACACATTCTTATACCTGTAGAACAGGTGGGACATGCAGACAATATCTTGCATTCAAGGTGTAGAGCACGCCTTCGTAGAGGTTTGTTTAAATGAGTACCTCGTTAGATCCACTCACCATTTTATTCAGTTTCTTAATGTGTAACCAGAATGATGCGTCATATCCGGAGTGAAAAGGCGAGAGGATTTCATGATGAACTTATTTCCACAATCATGCGCAACATCTTACCTACGCTTTACAAGTGTAAGAATGTGTCGAAAGAGTTGTAATGATTTTAAATGAAGAATGCTCTTAATTCCATTTCACTTATTTTTGCATATGTGTGTGCGTGTGTGTGCGCGAGTGTGCGTGCGTGCCTGTTTGTGTTTGTGTGCATGCACGTATGTATGAATGTATGTAAGTACGTAAGTACGTATGCATATATATGTATACAAATATATATATATATATATACATACATTTTCGTGGTACATACATAATTATGTGAGTACGTGTGTGTGCGCGTGTGTTTGCATGAATGTACGTATGTGTGTGCATAAGTATAAAAGTACGTATGCCTATTTATATGTATATAAATACATACATACATATATATATATATGTACATATATATATTTATATGTCTGTATAGGTATGTGTATATGTATGTGAGTGTGTGTGTGTGTGTGTGTGTGTGTGTGTGTGTGTGTGTGTGTGTGTGTGTGTGTGTGTGCATGCATACGTATATACATGCTAACCTTTACTCGCAGAGGCAAGGCACATCATGTTATCGTGTTTTTTTTCTTACAGCTTCTTTTCTAGAGTTTTGAAAAATGTGATTTACACGCTCAGTGATAAGCTCGTGAGGAAGTTTTTCGATATCCAATATGATTTATAATTCGATTACGTAGCAGAAGTTTTGTAAACTTCCCAGCTTTAAGTGCAATATTGATCACATATGCACGATACCTTTCCAACTCAAAATATGCTGACATCAGTTGCACCACTTCACAGTAAACAAAGAAATGTAAGATTAGAAAACCATTAGTGAATATCACGTATATTATAACGAATTCATCTCAGGAATAGAGGGTTAATGATGGGATATACAGACCAGACTGGTGGAGGCGCAATGGCCCAATGGTTAAGGCAGCGGACTCGGGGTCATAGGATCGCAGTTTCGATTCCAAGACGTTTCGATTCCGGGCGTTGTGAGTGTTTATTGAGCGAAAACACCTAAAGCTCCACGAGGCTCCGACAGGGGATGGTGGCGAACCCTGCTGTACTCTTTCACCACAACCTTCTCTCACTCTTACTTCCTGTTTCTGTTGTGCCTGTAATTCAAAGGGTCAGCCTTGACACACTGTGTCATACTAAATATCCCCGAGAACTACGTTAAGGGTACACATGTCTGTGGAGTGCTCAGCCACTTGCACGTTAATTTCACGAGCAGGCTGTTCCGTTGATCGGAACAACTGGAACCCTCGACGTCGTAAGCGACGGAGTATCAACACTACAGACCAGACTACAACGCTAAAATATTGGCAGACATCATAGTTTCGTAAATAGTGATACTAATAATAGCACAAATATTTGCCATGTTTGACATGAAAACAAAAATAATACAAGCGACTTTCACAAACTACTTTTTCCTCAAGTTGTGACTATGAAAGTCTAAGAACATTGATCATTGAATTGGAAATTTTGCTCTTCATAACAAGCTTCGAGAAACATATTCAGTAATATATTTAAAATGTGGAGGCGCAATGGCCCAGTGGTTAGGGCAGCGAACTCGCGGTCGGAGGATCGCGGGTTTCGATTCCCAGACCGTGTGTTTATTGAGCGAAAACACCTAAAGCTCCACGAAGCTCCGGCAGTGTGTGTGGGGGGGGCGACCCCTGTTGTACACTTTCACCCAAACTTTCTCTCACTCTTTCCTGCTTCTTGAGTAACGCTGCGATGGACTGGTGTCCCGTCCAGCTGGAGGAGGGAGAGACACATACGCCATAGAAACCGGGAAACCGGACCCATGAGCCTGGCTAGGCTTTAAAAGGGCGCAAAAAATATATATTTGAAAAGTATAAAGACTTAAAATTTTAGAAATAAAGCGTAAACGTGTTTACAGTAACTGTGGAAAGATTTCACTTCACACAGACACACACGTACGTATGTACGTACACGTGTGTGCGTGTGTGTGTGTGTGAGTGTGTGTGTGTGAGTGTGTGTGTGTGTGTGTGTGTGTGTGTGTGTGTGTGTGTGTGTGTGTGTGTGTATTGCGGCCTACGTTTTTCTCCATGTCTTCGTATACTTCGTTCTTACTATTGTGATTGTATTTTTCTCATCCCCTGCTTCTTACTACACCATGCTTCATCTTCATCTATCCTCTCTATATTGCTATACATATACGTGAATGCGTGTGAGTGTGCGCGCATGCGCGTCTATGTGTGTGCGTATCGTCACTTAGCCTTGCTTTTTGTTTATCCTCTCACCTTCCTTTAAATATTTCCTCCCATTCGCCCTTCCTTTACTCTCAATTGTCTCCTCTTTATAATATTGAATTACTTTTCTTTCACTGTGTCTAAATTTGTTTCTTTTGCGACTTCTACTCACTGACTCTATTCTTTCGTTTTTCACTCGCTTTCCCCCCTCCCTTTTCAGTTTATTTCTTCTATTCTCATTCTATCATTCGGATTTTCTTCCCTTTATGTTTTACTTCTGCTCTGCTTTATTCCTCCCAAGCTCCTTTGTCCGTCGCTGAGTCTAGTTGTGCTTCATTCTTCAGTTTTCTATTTAATCTCTTATAACGGATATGTTTACAAGTTTCTCTTATTTTGTCTCCAAATATTGTCACTTTATAACAATGCCTCCTTTATATCTTTCATTTTTAATTTTTCCCATCATATCTTTCTCTGGTTATCACTTAAACTAACACATACGAACACTCACACACACATACACACATATATAAAGTAATGAGCACAAAAGCAAAACACCGCTGGCGGGGCAAGTTTTAACAAATTGTGTATTAGTTTGACGTTTCCAAATCAAATAAATAGTCTTCACGTTTCCGATGCTAGCCTATCATATGAAAAAGTAACGAATGAACCTCGGTGATTCGATGATATAAAGATTGAGAGAAAGCAGTTAGAAGAGTGGTTAAGGACTGGCTGGAATACATTCTTAATAGGGGACGGAAGCACGCATGATGCGGAATGGAGTGTGTCCATATTCGAGGATAACCGTGTACTGAGTTGGGCATACAATCAGCTATGTGTGTGTGTGTGTGTGTGTGTGTGTGTGTGTGTAGTGGTATAAAATGCTTGGTTTCATGTATAGATGCGCACACACTCGTGCTTATAGACATGCACATGCAAGCCCCCACCATATATATATATATATATATATATATATATATATATATATATATATATATATATATATATATATATGTATATATATATATATTAAAATTAATCAAAGCACACACTAAGTATGTCTACCTCCTGGAAATAACAGTCAAAATGCTTAATTAGGAGTTTTCACAGTTAAATAAGACTTTTCACAGTTATTTTCAGCAAGTAAACATACCTAGTGTGCCCTTTAATTAGTTTTAATCTTTCAGCAGCTTGATTCTTTGGTGGGGATGGAGGATGCATTTGCCTATATTATTGATTCTGTTATCATTTTTAAATTGTTACACTAGATAATAATAGAGTCGATAATGTCTTCGCAAATATTTTTTCGTGATTTATTTGCTCCGTATTAAAATTATCTGTGTGTGTGTGTGTGTGTGTGTGTGTGTGTGTGTGTGTGTGTGTGTGTGTGTGTGTGTGTGTGTGTGTGTGTGTGTGTGTATGTATGTATGTATGTATATACGGGTGTGTGCCCGAACTGTCACAAAATGATTATACTATCTTACTAAGAAGCGGAGAAAATAGCAAGGAATCAAGATTTTTATCTGGTATGTTAATTAAAGTAGTCTTGTTCGTTTTAGTTGTTTAAATACATGCCACTAGCTAATCTTAGTTATTTGGCTTTGCTCGTTTTCGTTTTATATATTTGTGTGTGTATGTGTTTATGTGTGTGCGTTTATGTGCGTGTGAGAGTGTACGTGGGAGTGTGGGTGTACGGGGTTTTCTGCATGTGTGTATATATACATATATATGTATATGTATGCTTATATATATATTAATGCATATATATATATGCATACAGATATACATATATACAAATATAAATATATGTATATATATGTATGTATATATATATATATATATATATATATATATATATATATATATATAT
>NC_142933.1:11160013-11197513 GCF_046866305.1 Octopus bimaculoides
CGATTACATCGACCCTATTGCGTAACTGTTACTTAGTTCATCGACCCCGAAAGATGAAAGGCAAAGTCGACCTCGGAGGAATTTGAACTCAGAATGTAACGGCAGACGAAATATCGCTAAGCATTTCTGTCAGCTCACCGCGTTAACCCGTTCAGTAATTGAAACCATAAGGTCGTACACGCATACACACACACACACACACACACACTCTCTCTCTCTCTCTCTCTCTCACACACACACACACACACCCACATACACACAGACACACACAAGTAAGCACGCGTGTTGGATCGTGTGTGCGTGACCTGTATATTTATATGTACATGCGCATATACAGGTCCATATTAATATATATTGCCTGTGTATCAATTTATATTCATTTATACATATTTATGGACATTCAGGCATTTACTTGAGTATGTCCCTATGATTAAGTGCCTCAGAGAATACATGCTCGCGCATGCGTGTGCATGATGAGTGAATAGGTTTATGCGTTTGCGTGTTTCCTATGTGTGTTTGATTATATGTGTGTTCTCCAAAGAAATGCATTCATGCTGTTGATCCTTAGCCAAGTCATGACATTTTCGTGTATTCTCGCAATCAAATTTAATCTTCCACTTAGCACATTACGTAGTTTGATAAACACAAAAGCATGAGATGCAGGGGACGATGACAACGACGACGACGACGACGACGACGAAGAAGAAGAAGAAGAAGAAGAAGAAGAAGAAGAAGAAGAAGAAGACGTTGATGATGACGAGGATGATGATGATGATGACGATGATGATTCTGCTGCTGCTGCTGATGATGATGGTGATGATGATGATGATGATGATGATGATGATGAAGATGTCAACGGAATGAATGTTGAAGTGACACAAAATATTTTAGGGGAAAAAAAAACTAAATGATGGTAGGAAGAAAAGAATGGATGGTGAAAGGACGAAATATACCGACGTACTTGGCGAGGAAGGTAGAATGAAATAAGGAAGGAAGGAAGGAAGGAAGTGAATAAAAAGAGAGAAGGAAATAAAAGCAAACAACTAAAGAAAGGGATGAAGCGACTTGGTGGAAACATTGGTGAAAGATTAAACAAAACAAAACAAAAATTAATTGAATGAAGAATAATTTAAATGAGAAAATAGAAAACGGATGTACGAAAGATGGGGAGAGAGGGAGAGGGAGAGAGAGAGGAGAAGCAATGGGTGAGAGAGACGGAAACTGAGAGACAAAGTGAAAGACTAAGCGAGATTAAGTGAGAGAGAGAGAGAGAAAGTGAAAGACTAAGAGAGATTAAGTGAGAGAGAGAGAGAGAAAGTGAAAGACTAAGAGAGATTAAGTGAGAGAGGGAGAGAGAGAGAGAGAGCTAAAGCGAAAGCGAAAGTGAAAGAAAGCAATGGGAAAAGATAAAACGAAACACAATACAACTAATGGAATAAAACAGGCAGCAGAGGTATGATAATATTGATTTCCTATGACTAGATCGAACAAGATCAATATTTATACGGCAGGGGAATGATTGTCAAAATTCAATTCTATATATTAGTCGTACTTATTGTATTGAACCCTTGAGAGAATTTTATTTAAAAGTAAATATCGATTGCAGTGATGGTGGAACGTCATGCAGCGAGGTCTAACATAAATATGTTATAGAGCATTTAGTTCATCGGTTCATTGTTTTGGTCAAATTTAACCCTTGTTTTCGACGTAAAATATAGTTCTGAGGTTAAGTAACTAGCTTCGGAAGCATCTAGATTCATGTTTGTTCTCACACTGTAACAGCTTATGTAAGAGATTGTTTTTCTTTTCTTTTCTTTTTTTTTTGTTTTTCTTTTCTAATGCAATTGTCACAGATTTACTAAAGTTGTAAGTGGAGTTTCTTCGTCAGGAACTGTGAGGAAGCATTTCACCCATTCACACACGTGCATATACATATACACTTCTATGATACATATACATACATGTATATATATATATATATATATATATATATAAGGGATGACCACTAGATGGACATCCAATATGCCAGAAAGAGGTCATCAACGACCCAACCACAAAGAAAAATAATGTTCTCCAGAAAAATTTCGAAAAAACACCAGATGCTAGGCCACTTGGTTTTAAATTGAATTAATATTCAATTTATCACCCTATCTATCTATCTATCTATCTATCTATATATATATATATATATATATATATATATATATATATATATATATATATATATATATATATATATACAAGGTGTCCACAAAGTCTGGATACATAGGGATTAACACATACTTTTAGAAATTATTATTTCTCATATTTAATTGTTTATGTTATGATTTTATTTACTCCATGTAGCCAGACTTTGTGGACACCCTGTATATATATATATATATATATATATATATATATATATATATATATATATATATATATATATATATATATATATTGATTGATTGATTGATTGAATCTACCATGCGTTAACACGTACATCCTTGCGACAATGTAAACTTTCATTTCCAAAAGTTAACCTTGACGTGAAGAGTAGTCTGCGGTATACACCTCCTTTGGATATTTACTACTACCGAGGTTCCGCTCGCTATGAAACATATGTGCCCCGGACATTATCTACTCCATTCCTTAACTCTTGTATTCTTATTCGCACATCCGACAACTCTGGTCGCATACTGTGGTATATAAAAAGGACTTTATTCAGTTCGTCGTACTTCGATACGAAAGAAATCCATAACATTCCGTCTCAATGAACCACTTTTTTTCACTGAAAGTTGTCTTTTATATTTACTACAATTTGCTTGCAGCTAACTTTCTTCCTACATCTCGATCACTGAATCTTATAAATATATATATATATTAATGTATGCGTTTCACTGCCCATGCATTACACGCGCTACTAATAGTTTCAACGACATGACAAATACGTCCATCAGACGCTGATTATTCCATGAAACCAAGAAGCTTAAATAGAGAACAGGCGAGAGGCAGTGCTAAAGCAAAAGTATTTAATGGAAGATTCTACTACAGGTGAGCTACCAAAGTGAACCGATGTAGAACGTTCAGATGAATTTAAATCGAAAATAACCTTACAAAAATAAAAATAGTACAGCTATAAATTATTGAAGTTATAAAAATTAAATTACATTATAAACGTATCAATGTGTAAACACATATATAGATCTACAGATAATCTAAAGGCTGTACACATATACAAATATATAAGCTATATACAATACATAATTATAGAAGCACATAGATATACAAATAAATGTACAGAAATTGCATACAATTATAAGTGGAAAAACTCTATGGTGTTTGTTCTAAGTCTATAATCATGTAAAAATTACCGAAGGAATATGAAAGGATGGAAAATATATAATGTAAATATAGATATGAGATATAAATCGACAATCGGGAATTAGTGGAAACTTCCAATTTTTAAAGATATATTTAAACTTGTTTACATCCAATAAAAGTCACTGACCTCGAGTTCAACAACAAGTTACGAATATGGGATCTAAATAAAATCTGCGCCCTTTCGGTCAAGAAAATCATGTATCTATTAGATCCAGTCATGTATGGTTTACAACTTTCGATCATTCTCCATTTGATCACATGTGGTATATTTTTTTCTTTCATGGCCCAAATGTGGCTCACCAACTTTGTGGTTTTGCTTTTCTCACTGTGACGGAATGATGCCATGTGGTTGGAGTACCGTTTTTTTTTAAATGTTCCTTCACATAATCCGATGTATGTTCTTTTATCGCTTGTGTCACTGTTATTAAGGGTTGCTGAGACGTCTGCTCAGTATATAATGGACTCGTCATACACTGCTGGTCTAGCAGTCAGGATTCCGCTTTGCGACATTTGCAACCTGGTTCACTTTCCTGTTGGTTCATACAGGTGATAATATTTTTTATGCTCGGGCAGCAGCTTATAATAATTCTACGGAATTTCTCTTAAATATTTTCCTGTATCTAGGAGTTTCAGGAAAGTGTTTATCTAAGAAGGCCAAGAATTTTCTATCGATATTCGTCTATACATTCAGAGAAGTAGGAAAGGTAAACCAAATAATTTTTCTTGATCTTCTTGTAGGACTCTTTTTAGAATGTCTTACTTTATCATTAATTTCCCTATGTCTGTTATTAATACCTCTATGAGAAGAAGGTTTATATACCAATTCTTTAAACCCAGTATTAGCTAAATCCCTGTTATAATAGGGAACAGCCCTCTCGAAAATGTCCCTAGAGAACGAGAGATTAGATATCCTTTTGCTAATATTTGCAACTAGATTTTCAATTATAACAGGAGGGTGGTTGGACTGTGTATGCATATATGTTAGTTTTTTATTGAGTTTATGGTAAGGCTTATATGAGAAAGTATTCAGATTTAATGAAACATCTAAATATTCGACCGCTGAAAGATTTGTGACTGCTGTGATCTTTAATCCCAAAACCGCTTTCTTAACTTATCAAGTGTGTGTCCGTCACATATGTGGGAAACGATCAACACGTCATCGTAGTACAATCCAAAATCATGAGATGAGTGCCTCCCCTTCAATATATTTAGTATATATAGTCCGACCAAATCACAAATATTGGCGTTGTCGTACGATCCCATAGAAACGTCGAATAACTCATCGCCACCTGTTTTTTTTTACCGAAGTTCCCACTTAGCTTAATAATAATGTTTTTCTGGCAAGTTTTATAAACTTCAATTCTATAGTCTGAATATAGACGAATGATCTAGCAAATTCAATACCTTTGTTTCGTAGTGAACTCGAGATGGATGGGATAAAAATCAATAATATCAAATTGACTGAATTTGCTTTATCCTTATCTTTAATCCTACTGAACCAATCACTAACTGTGAAACTATTATTCCACGGTCTGAAGCCAGTATTTTTCTTTATTTTATAATTAATATTTCTAAGTATTTTCTTAGCCACTAATCCTATTTCGGATTTGGCCGGATTTAGCAATCTACAAGTGGGGTTTATTGTGGAAATTAGGTTTGTAATCTTTCAACGTAATAAAAGCCTCTCTCTTCGCTAAAAACTCTAATCTGTCATCGATATTACTACAACTCGCAAGAATTTTAGCCTCCCCGTTGATGTCATAGTATCACTTGTCTTTGGGTTTTGTTTTTAATGTTTGACGGTAATGGTAACGTTTGATAATCTATGATAAGTCTGTTTAGATATTTCATACAGGTGATTAATTTTATCTGAAAATACAAATTTCGTATTAGAATTTCTAAAATTTTTTGATGTCCAAATACAATTTAGATTGACAGGAATTGCGATACTTACACAGCTTAATGCTAGTGACTAAATGAAGTTCAGACTAAAATGGAACTAAATCTTTAACAGTGGCTGTGTGGTAAGTAGCTTGCTTACCAACCACATGGTTCTTGGTTCATCCCACTTCGTGGCACTTTGGGCAAGTGTCTTCTACTATAGCCTCGGGCAGACCAAAGCTATGTGAGTGGATTTGGTAGACGGAAACTGAAAGTAGCCCGTCGTATATATGTATATATGGTTAAGAAATTTGGTTTTCAGTCAAGTGATTCAGAATCCGATCCCACTGCGAAGTACTGAGAGCAGTCGTCTTCTATAAGAAATTCGGGTCAGCCCATACCTTATGAGTGAAAGTTAGTCGATGTAAACTGTACGAAAACCTGCCGCATTTATATGTGCGTGCGTGCATGTGCATTCCTGTATTTCTATGTGTGTGTAGTATGTGTGTATGTGAATCTGTGTCTGTGTGTGTGTGTGTATGCATATGTGTGCGTGTATTGTGCGCTTATGCGTTCATGTGCATTCCAAAAATCAGACTAGTTTTTTCAGCCTCTGTGGAAAAGCACCGACTCAGTTATTCAATAAGAATCAATGATATTACTCCTAATTTTATATCCAGAACTAATACTCTTCGATCACCTAATCAATATCTGTAGACGCACTCAGAATCGCTAAACTATGAATGTTGTCAAACGCACTGATATCAATATTAAATTACGTTCTATGAAATCGATCTTCTTCTGTATCAACACCATTTCGTTTTAAAAAAAGTCCCAATACCGAGCGCGTTGATGATGGTACGAATTCTGCTGTATTGCGAGTGTATTTGTGCCTGTATCCGTGTTTATATTTGTTTGTGTCTATAGAATAAAATAAGTGACACGTTTGAAAAGAGGACTTGTGTCTATAATAAGGTCTTGAAGGCGTTGCCCCAGTTCAAAATATGAAGGATTAAACAAGTAGAATATTATTTTTGTTCATAATATTTAAAGGATCCCTAAGGCTGCGAGCTGGCAGAAACGTTAGCACGCCGGGCGAAATGCTTAGCAGCATTTCGTCTGCCGTTACGATCTGAGTTCAAATTCCGCCGAGGTCGACTTTGCCTATCATCCTTTGGGGATCGATAAATTTAGTTCCGGTTACGCGCTGGGGTCGATGTATTCGACTTAATTTCTTTGTCTGTCCTTGTTTGTCCCCTCTATGTTTAGCCCCTTATGGGCAATAAAGAAATAAGAAACGTTAGCACGCCGGGCGAAATGTTTAGCGGTATTTCGTCTGCCACTACGTTCTGAGTTCAAATTCCGCCGAGGTCGACTATGCATTTAATCATTTCGGGGTCGATAAATTAAGTACCAGTTACGCACTGTGGTCGATCTAACCAACTGCCCCCCCCCCCTCTCCCAAATTTTGAGGCCTTGTACCTAGAGTAGAAAAGAATATTGAAAGGATCCAAGGCAGTGAACGGGCAGAACCGTTAACTCACCGGCAAAATGCTTAACGCCATTTCATCCGTCTTGCATTCTGAGTGCAAATTACGCCCAGGTCGAAAATCTTTCTTTTCGGAATTGATAAAATTGTACCAGTCATGCACTGAGGGCTATATAATCGACAAGCTCTCTTCTCCAAACTTTCAGGCCTTATGTCTATAGTAGAACGGAATATTTAAATGATCCAAAACGGCGAGCTGGTGGAATCTTGAGTACGCCGGACAGAATGCTTAGCGGCATTTCGACCGGCTTTACATCAGTGTTTAAATTCCGCTGGGGCCCACTTTGCTTTTCATCTTTTCGGGGCTGATAAAATAATACCAGTAGAGTACTGGGGTCGATGAAATCGACTTATCCACTCTCCCTAAATTGATTGCCTTCTGCTAAAATTTGAAATCAATATTTAAATGATGTTCTAAAGCGGTGGACTTAGAGAATCGGTAGCATGCCGGAGAAAATGCTTAGCAGCATTTCGTCCGTCTTTACGTTCTGAGTTCAAATTACGGTGAGGTCAACCGGGTCTTTCTTCATTTCGGAGTCAATAAAATAAGTACCAGTTGAGCACTGGGGTCGTTGTAATAAACTTACTCCCTCCCCCAAACGTCTTGGCATTGTGGCATAATTTGAAACTAATATTTGAATGGTTCTCACAGGCGGGTGAAGGGCGGCAATTCTTCTGATATAACGCCCTGAGTTTAAATGCCAGCCGTGATCGGCTTTGCCTTTCAACCTTTAGGGTCCAATAAAATAACTACTAGTTGAGCACTAGGGGCTCTGCTATCGACTTATCTCTTCCCACAAAATTTCTGACTTTGTGGGGCGGCGAGCTGGGAGAAAAGTTAGCATGTCGGGCGAAATGCTTAGCAGTATTTCGTCTGCTTTTACGTTCTGAGTTCAAATTATGCTGAAGCCGACTTTGCCTTTCATCCTTTCAGGGTCGATGAATTTAGTACCAGTTGCGTACTGGATCCGATCTAATCGACTGGCCCCCTCTCCAAAAATTTCGGGCCTTGTGCCTAGAGTAGAAAACAATATTTCTGACTTTGTTCCAAATTTTGAAATCAATATTCAAGACGATCTTCGCTTTTAATTATTTCCCTGTTGCATTAATTAGCGGAATTATTGCAATTAATTTTATTTAATTAATTTTACTTAATAACTTCAAATATCAGCTCAAATTTCTTATGTTTAACAATTTCATTGACAATCATTTATTTCCCTCGTCTACATTTAATGTTCACTGATATCGTCATGCGCAGACAGCAAGTATCAGAGGAGAATCAACGTGCTAGGCCACCCCTGAGGCTACCCTGGATTTCATTTCACTGTTGTTATTTTTATCATGACATGACATTTCGTAAATCGTTCGAGACACGGGATTTCCGAGTAGCATTGTGGATATCGTCAACTGAGTAGCATATTAAATTACACAAGCACATAAATATAGATTAATGTGAGAGAGAGAGAGAGAGAGAGAGAGAGAGAGAGAGAGAGAGAGAGAGAGAGAGAGAGAGAGAGAGAGAGAGAGAAGAACGTGTGATACAGATTAGAAACGCTTCTATTTATATATGCAGTGATTTATATAACCTCAAGAGAAACAACGAATTTGAATCAGGTTGGTTCCATCCATACAAGTGACTCCCTATAAATTGGTGCCCTTCTTTAGTTTGTCTACTTTCTCGTACAATTGCTCCCGTCTCTTTTGAGCGCCATTCCCGAAGGTCTGACCAACAGTTTGCAAAGGAGAGACAACCACTACCGTACTCGCTGAGAAATAAAGAAGAAAATAGACGCTTGAAACTCAAGAGTACCAACGAATCTAAATCAAACTGATCCCCCCCCCCATATATATATATATATATATATATATATATATATATATATATATATATATATATATATATATATATATGACGAAAATAAGACAAGATAGAAAATACTAAATTGATGTTATCTTGAAGAACATTTTAAAAAGCTCTTCATGATAAAATTATTTTATCTACCTTGTCTTATTTTCCTTATACATTTCAACTCATGTGTTCTTTTCAGCCTTATATATATATATATATATATATATATATATATATATATATATATATATATCATATTCAAACCCATAAACATGTATATATATATATATATATATATATATATATATACATATACACACACACACACATATACACACATACACACACACACACACACACACACACACACACACACACACACACACACACACACACACACACATATATATATATATATATATATATATATATATATATATATATATATATATATATATATATATTCAAACTCATAAGAAAGCCATTCACTTGTGGAGAAATATTCTCGCTGTAGACAAACGGGTGTAAACGAAACCAGTTCATTTCGAGGCAACTTCTATTTTAATATATGCATGCATTTCAAAGTAGTCATCTTCTCTTCGGCAACAAACACTGAAAACAGAGATGGCACTGACCTGACAACGCGACTAGTCCAGGGTGAATTGTCATTTTGTGGATTTGAATAGGGCTGCAACATATTTGAACTGTTACAAATTCATATGTGTGCGTGTGTGTGTGTGTACACATATATTCTTATATATCTAAACAAATATATTCGTATATAGATTATATAGGTATATACTTACAAATTTGTGTGTCAGTATGTGTGTATATGTCTATGTATATACGTTTGTTTGTGTGCATGTGTGTATTTATATATCAAAGTTTCGTTTGCGGTTGGTTTCATCAGATTCTGAATTACATTCAGGTTGTATGGCTTATATCCGTGGGTCTTTTCATAGATGGTTCGGTTTAAAATGATGGAGAAGTTAATTTTAGTATTGGAATTATAATGATAGACGTTGGTGAGGACGACTGACTCTTAGCTGTAGGGAATAAGCACATACAAAAACAAAGAGAAAAAAAAAACTAGAAGAATGCAAAGTGTGAACGCATACTTCTATGAGAATATATATATGTACTGAAGTCAATTAAATGCTTTCCGCACACTTTTCTGTCACAATCTTTCACACATAATCAATTTCGGATGGTCGAGAACTTTCAATTCCGTTATTACATCAATCCCATGTAAATTAACTCTACAAATAAGTTAAGTCAAGAAGAGAAAAAAACTTTTGTGAATTCTAATAATACAAGAACCTATGGTTGATGGACATGCGCTCGTAATACCGACTTCTACTCAATTCAGACGTTCTTATATCCAGGTATAAAGACTAATATACCATAATAAATGGTAGCAACGCTTCGGCGAAATGTATTGCTTCTATTCTCCAAACTGTTTTTTCGATCTATCCAGAAATTATAATTTAGTTCAAAAAATTATAAGCTTAAATTTACCAAACATCCTTCTAGCCTACTTATGAAACCTCAAGAAACTGACATCCATTGTTAACCGTTATAGATTCTATTCTCCCGAAATACAGGTTATCGTATTCCCTAGTTTCTGTGGAACACCAACTCAGTTATTCAACAAATATCAATGATTCTGTTCCCGATTTCATATTCAGAACTATTATTCCTTGTTCACCAAACCGCACTCAAATTCGATATTAGCAAAACCCATTGTTGTCGATCTTCTACATCAATCTTCTACATCAACACTACTTCCCTACAAAGGTGTCACAACAGTGAGTTCTCTGACATGAGCATGGGTGGTAAGGATTTCACTGAATTATGTGAACTTGTTGGATTATATATTCTGCATTGCTTACACGATGTTTCCCTTATCCATTTTGTACTGAGACGATGGATTACAAATTCCAGAAACCAGAATCTAAGAACTATTGCTGCATTGGTGATGGTGCCGGCAATGGTGGTGGTAGTCTGGTGATTCGTGTTAGCAGTAATGTTAGTAACGTTCTTGTTGTTTCTCTCAGATCTCTCTTGATTGAGTACGATCAAAGTCTGCCCAATCTGGGTCATTTCATCTTTTAGGCGCGAGACTATATATTTCGTTTTCTGGGGTGTACTTGCCTGGGAAGTGATTTGATCCGAGATCTTGCGTTGAAACTGAAACGATTGCTGTGTGGAAGACACATATTAGCCACTCAAAAACACAAAATGGCAACATTTATTATTTGTTATAAGGTCACAAAATTTTCGTTGCGCAAAGTGCGACCTGGCAACTGACAAGATGCAGTGCAATCTTGTCTTTAACCATGTTGCATTTTGGAGCGACGAAAATTTTAACGACTTGTGAAAAATAAATGTTTAAATGAGGTTAACAGATTTTGCGTGTTTTGGAAGAGCTACTTATCTCCCTCCCTGCATCATGCATTTTTATATCCTTCATTTTTTGAGACAGTAAGCTGTAATTTGAATGAGATTATGCTACTGTTTCAGGCACGCCATTTATCTTGCATATGTATTCCAATATTTATAGTATTTATAGGTATCTGTTTGTATCTTGTGCTGTGCTTTTAGTTCCTTGTCAGCCCTGATCGAGCAGAGGTCTCCATGATAGAAGGGATCCGTGTTTATACAGATAGTGTTTTAATAACCCATTAGAGACCCTACTCTCAGAATGGATTGGTGGTTTTACATGATCAAAATTTCCTTAATGGATGTTGATAGTTTGAATTTAAATTCATCTTGATATCACTTTTATTGCAATTCCTTTAGAATAGCTCAAATATATAACAAATACGAACTGATTAAGAGTACATTGTTGGAGGATATGATTCACACCATTCAAAACTTTCGCATCTGTCAAATTATGAATATTATTTTTGATAAAGACGGAGAAACTACTGTAATTAAATAAAAGATTGCGAAAAAATTATTATCGTTGCAAGCAATTTATCACAAGCGTAAGTTTTGCGTTTGCAGTGGCACAACTGTTCTGATAATAAAATATTAATAAATAAATACATATCCAACTGTTGTTTCAGTAGATTGTAGCATTAGATTTTGCACACTATACAGTAATTCTGAGAAAATGAATGTAATTGCTTCATTTTTTTTTAAAGATAATTTCATCATATAAAGCTTTACACTATCTTCTCCATGTACGAACTACGCCAGATATAGCAAAGCGACACCTCATAGGAGTCAAAGAAATATGATTTACCATAAATCATAAATTACAGCTTACTCTGAAGAAATATGATCACATCAAAATTTAATCATGTGTTTGGTGTAGAACGTTAAAATTTAGCGATTTATTAAATAAAAATACCATATCTTAAGTTTGTACTCTGAACAAAAAGGCATGTAAATAATGTGTTGTAAATAACAGGATGTAAAGTAGTAAAGCAAATGTGATTAAAACGATCGTAAATAACGTAGCATGAATAACATGGCGCTATGCATGATTACCTTCGACTAGAAATTTCAAGATCTTTATAATGTGTTAGAAACAAATTAAATATGTGTTGCTAATGTCTTGAGAATTTTATGAACTTTCGAGAAAAAGTGAAATAATAATTTTTGGAAGAGAGGATCTCGAGGCACATAGAGCTATAAATGATAGCAAGGGGTTGAAAAACCCCTTTTTGAGCATAAAATTTTGAAGGATGCCCGTGGGACTCGAGTTCAAATTTCCTGTACGCATGACAGATGTTCTACCATTGGACGAAAAAGCACTTCGAATATTTCTTTCCATTTTAGGATTTTTATTCTTACTAGCAAGTGTTGTATGCTATTTATGTCATAAGAATGTGATAAACTTTTTAAGAGAAAGTAACATAATTCATTATTTTGGAACGGTGGATCTCGAAACATAGAAATCTATAAATTATAGCCTTCGATTTTCAATCCCAAGGGATTTTTTCAATTTACTATTTACGTGGTATTACTTATAGCTTTATTCGCTTCGAGACCCAGTGCTCCAAAAAAAAATAATAATAAATGCTTATACTCTATGCGCCTTCCTCCTTGGTCTTCGAGTTTTCTAGAAATGAATACCTCCTTTATAATAACTGGCCACCAGAGCACGCCACCTTTTTAAACAACCTAAAGCAATAGATTAAAGCTGATTTACGAAATTTACTATGAGGGATTCATGTTGCCATGTATGCGTGGTATACGAGGAACGAGTAACAATTCTCTCGAAACCATTTATAGGAGAAAATCATTACTAAACGTAATAATTACAATAGAATTTAAAATTATAATAAATTATTATTAGTATTATTATTCAGTGAGAGAGCAGTGCCTGCCATCAAAGTGACACTGGAGTAAAATATACGAAGCCCATTATACCCCTCATGACTACCCGTCTGATAAGGGTACACCAGGCATATGCATCACAAACATATGTGCGCGACATGGTGATCTCATATCAAGATAAACAGCGCATGACCTCGCAGGTGGGGCCCAGTTAGAATTTTCTTCAAGTCGAGTAGCCCATCCCGCTCAAAAGGTCCCTGAATAAGGTTTGTTTAAGGATGTGGACGGACTTAACCACACTATTGGGCCTCCTTTTGTAGTACTCTTTGGCCAGCTTATTACACCCACTCACAATTGTTTCGTTTCTGCTGCCACACATCCTACAAATGAGCGATTCGCTACTCTTATCCATTTAGAACTTGGTATAATTAGTTCTCAGAGCTTGTTCCAGATCACTTTTCCTAAGCATCTCCAAGTGTTGATCTTGTATTTTCCTTCAATTTCTCCTAGGGATTGCCCATGAAGTGATTCCATTTTCCAGTTGTTTACTCTTTTTCGTGTTGTTTCTTAAATGTTTGTGGGTGCATCACATTTTCGGTAAGCATTATATTGTTAATTCTAACAGCAGCAAGCAAGGGTTCATTCTGTTACTTGATGTACCATACCAGACTAGCCTTCTCGTTGACAACACAGATCTTGAAACCTATGAGACCTCTTCCTCTCAGGTTTCTAGACACATACAGTCTGTCAGATTCGCTTTTGGGGGTGTAGTTCCTTGTTGATTATCATTACTTGTATTATTATTATTATTATTATTATTATTATTATTATTATTATTATTATTATTATTATTATTATTATTATTATTATTATTATTATCATCATCATCATTATTATTATTATTGTTATTATTATCATCATTATTATTATTATTATTATTATTATTATAAATTCAAATTACGATAAACGTAAACAAACAAATGAAGTTTGCTTTTAGAAGAGTTGAGATGTCTTAGAAAGTTAAAGAAATGAATTTTGAATTATCAAACGCAGGATAATGCTAATAATATAGCCTGAACAGGATAAGCTACCCCTATTTTGTAGAAAAAAGTGTAGGTGGTTAGCTGTGGGACTCGAACTCACATCTCCGTGATTACGCGTCACGATGCTCTGACCGATTAAGCTAAACTCCCCCACTACAGATTCATCTGCAAATTAAGATGTATAGAAATCTCGCTTTATGAGACGCTATCGTACGTTAAATTCAAATTACGATGAACGTAATAATATAGCCTGAACAGGATAAGCTACCCCTATTTTGTAGAGTAGTGGTGGTAGTAGTAGTAGTAGTAGTAGTAGTAGTAGTAGTAGTAGTAGTAGTAGTAGTAGTAGTGGTGGTGGTGGTGGTGGTGGTGGTGGTTTGGAAGTGGAGAGCTATGTTAGGTTAAATGTTTACCGGATGTCGAGGTAGGGAACTGACGAAAGCAGCTGCGGTCAGTTAAAAATAATATAAAGGTTATAAATAGATAAGTAAAGAATGTGGCGAGTTTGTAAATGTTAGTAAACAGAAAGAAAATGAATAAATAAATAAATAAATAAAAGATAAGAAACGAGTGCAAAGGACAAAAGTTATAGTATAATTGAGGAAGAATAACATCAAATATTAAATCAGCCTCACGTGAAATTTCTGGCGGAATTGAACATGACTTAGTTGTAAAGGCTAAGATTGGTCGGTAAATTACTTTACTAAAATTTTAATGCGACGCAGTTGAACCAGATGTAGATTACGGAAAAAGAAAAGTAGTTTGGAAGAAGGAGAAACACTCGTATAAAGCTTGTACTGAATCTTTCATATTTAGTTTTTTTTCGAAGCAAAATGAAATCTTGGTATATCTATAGATTTTACGATAGATTATAATCTGAAATTGATCATCATATACATATATATATATATATATATATATATATATATATACATATACATATATATATATATATATATATATATATATATATATATATATATATATATATATATATATATATATATATATATATACATATATATATATATATATATATATATATATATATATATATATAAATAGCCTGAGGAACCTGCATAAAGTAGATGCGGGTTTTTTTTTAAATCAAAGCTGGACCTCTTCCTGTCGAGAGTCCCAGATGAAGGTCCTAGTTAAAGTATCACATGTGTAGGCGCATTTCACACTTTGGATGCATGATAATAAGTACACAACATCTTGCCAATAGACTGAATGTGTAAAAGTGTGTCGAAACAATCGTAGGCATGTAAATATTAAATGCAATTCATTGCACATTCTCTAACATTTAACTCTGTGTGTATGCGAATGTGTGTTTATATATATATATATATATAATCGGTCATAATGTCTTACGTTTAAGATGATTCCCATGCTTTCCCTGATGAGAAGGTTACAATTTTAATATCAAAGATCCCTATGGATCACACAGGTTGTAATCCTTTGAAACATATGTAGGAATAAAGTATGCAATTATAACATGCGTTTTCTCCAATCCTTAAATTCTTAAATATACTCAAACAACCGAAAATTTCAAGGATTTCCTGCCTTAAAAACAGGAGCTAACCACAGTTATTTTGTGTTCTTTGCTACATTGGTTTCTATTAACCCATTTATTCTATCAGAAGAATTTTTATTCATTAAGATAGAAGAAATACACATAATTATATATATACATATATATATATATATATATATATATATATATATATATATATATATATATATATATATATGTGTGTGTGTGTGTGTGTGTGTGTGTGTGTGTGTGTGTGTGTGTGTGTGTGTGTGTGTGTGTGTGTGTGTATGTGTGTGTGTGTGTGTATGTATATACGTATGTTTGCATGTATATATATATGCATATATATATACATACAAACATATATATATATATCAATATACAAAGTGGTACCAAAAGTTCCCGGACTATATATATATATAGTCAAGTTTCTTTGTTTATTGTACAGGCAGTTGTCAAAAGTGATCAGATAAAACACCCGAGACGCGAAGTTATTGAAAAATGCTGAGGAGAATTTCAGATAGGTTCAACCTGATTATACATTTATTCTGTCATAGATCATATATCAGTCTTTAGAATATGCCAATTTATTAGTCGTTAAAATATTAAAACATATTAAAAATTCATGAATACAGAAATATATAAAAATGTAATATACGTAGATAAATAGATTAATGAAATTAGATTAGAACGGCGTTGTAAAAGTTATTAAGAATCATTAGAAAAAGGTAAATAAACTAAAGTCATCTGAAGAACGAAAAAAAAAACATCGTAGCATTGAGATTGGAATATTGGATAAAAACATATGTAAATAATCCGAGAGAATAAGTAATCATGTATAGGTAAACTATTGATGGTAATCCTCTTACGGGTACCGTAATCCATAGATTTTAAGGGTATTTTCACTCCCAAAATTGGATACTGCCTCCTTCATCAGAGTGTATGTTATTCAGGATTCACATTTCGTGCGACTTTGTACTGGGTAAATGTGATTTAGTTATATAGAGAGGCGCAGTAATTAACAGGTACAGGAAATGTTATAACAAAGAATTATGGGAAATAAGATTTAGAGAATGTTATAAATGTTAAGCAGGTAATAATTGGTCAATATGAGGTTACAGGATGGCATGAGTATAGAGTTTAATCGAAATATAGATAATTAAACATTAAATGGTTAATTTATCTAGGTTTACCGAAATATTTAAATGTTAAACGGTATCTATGGTTACAGGAAAATATACCATCCGAGAACTTATTTAATGATGTAGGCTCATATCGATGAAGAATATTCATGGACTCTAATACACAATTTATATATATATATATCAAAAATACATTAAAACGAAAGTTCAATCTTGCTTGCTTGCAATGTTACACAGCCAAACTGACGCATAATGGAGAAAATACTTTGAAAGTGAAGTGGCCCTTGCGAATAAGAACGCAATATATCAACCAGTAGTTATTGAGACATGCGGGGTTTTGTGGGGGTATAAATAACAAACAATGGTGCATAATGGGGAAAAATCTCCGGAAATATTCCAATCCTGAAAGCGAAGAAGCTTTAACCTTTCCATTATATGCAATATGATGGGCAACATATTTTAAAGTCAAAATTACTTTAAAAATACCGCAAATATTTCGTAAAAGATCCGCTCGAAGGAGTCTTTCGAGTGCATTCAACGCATCTCATCTCCAAAGATTTGGCTGCTATTTCTAGCACGCCCTGACACCACGTTACATGTATTTGGGATAAAAGTCCCGAAATACGTGGTAGCAGGGCGTGCAAGAAATAGCAACCAAATATTTCTTTTTTGAGGTAAGGTGCCGTTTACGCGTGATTTTGATGTCACATTCGAAACCATGAAACCATGAAACGAAACTCCGTTGGTAAGAAACTCAGACTTCCCTATATATATATATATATATATATATATATATATATATATATATATATATATATATATATGATGGTCTCCAAAGGTCACGAAGTTTGATTACATATTGCGATGTGTCGACATAAAGCTGGCGGCTACAGCTGCTACATGTTTATACTTCTTGACTTTTAGCGTACCTTGCAGTACAATGTATACATGTGTGTGTGTGTGTGTGTGTGTGTGTGTGTGTGTGTGTGTGTGTGTGTGTGTCTGTGTGTCCGTGTGTTTCAGAAATTGCTGGTTCACAGTCGAAAATAACGTCGTCCAGCGCTGCTCACTTAAAATTTTGTCTGTCGTTGTGTCTTTTCTTTCATTCTCTCAACCTTTCTTTGTCTCTGCTCCCTCACTCTCTTTCTCTCCGCCCTCTCTTTCTTTCTCGTTCGCTCTCCAAGAAGAAGGAGAAGAAGACTGATTGGAATGGAAGTCATTTGTTGCAAGCAGGATTGGGCAGTCACTAGTGTATTTAGTGAAATGATTGTATGAGTGTTTTTATTGTATTTATTCATTTATCTTTAACATTTTGGCTTCAAAACAATGAATACACTCTCACAGCATTATGATTACATGTACAGAATCATACATTTTACATTTTCCATAGAAAACCACTTTAAAATATCTTTCAATAAGTGAATATTGAAACATACTATATTTGGTTTTTTTTCCACAATATATACTCACGGAATCGGGTGCATCTAACATAGGAGTGCATCTAATGCGAATGTGTTTCTTATTCGCTCGCAAATATGATATTCTTACACACACATACACACACATACGCACGCCCGACCGCACACACATGCTCAATCACGTACACCCAGACACACCCATGCATACACTCACGTTCGACCATGTACACACTCATGCACGCGCACGCTCCGACTTCTCTCAGTCTCTACATGAGCTCACACTCCAGTCTTACAAACACGCCCATAATCACAATTTTCATTCAATCGCTTAGCTTCATTAACACCTACGTACACATACTCTCTCACACCTGCACACTTACAGTTTTCCTATGTACACACACACACACACACACACACTCATAGTTTGTACACGCGCATAAACATACATTTACTCACACATCTAACACAAACAAAACGAAAACGTATAAAATGGTTGAACAGAGGAATGGAATACACACGCACGTGTGTACACAGGTACTCAGATGCACACGTACACATGCTCACATCCATATGTGAAAGTACAGACACGTTTAGAGAGGTAGGTATGTTCACAAACACAGACACACACACACAGACATATATAAAACATCTGATCTTGTTAAATTTCTTTCAGCTACTTGGCGTTTTTCAAATTTTCACCAGAATATTTTCAAAATATGCCGTTCTAATATAGTTTCCCGTGCTGAATACGAAAACTGTATTCATTCTTTTTTGGGGTTTTTTTTTTGTTAGGGGTGGGGTTCTGTTCTTTCTAGAAATTAAGATTAAAGAAGTTACAAGCATTTATGATTATGTAATTTTAACCAGTCGAAGCAATCCAATGCCAACACATTGTTGATTGGTACTCTCAGTTGTCATGGAAATCAGCATGGGAAACGAAGACGAAACATTTACGCAGTCAATCGACCTGCTAGTAATAGCGACTGAATCTTCCTTAAATTACTCCATGACTAAAAACAGAAAGGACTACACATTATATGATAGTATTGGTTTTTAAATTCACAATTAGTGCGCCATTGCGTTGTAATACGTTCTAAATTCACGCTAAATATGTAACCATAAATATAAATTACAAACAAACTCTATGCACTTGATTGTTATTAATACATACGGTGCATTGATACTCTAATTTTTGAATGAAAAACCAAAACCTCCTATTGCATTATATAATGTGTCGCCCTCTGTTTTATGACGTAGTCTAAGGAAGATTTGACTGCCGTATCTAGCTGGTCAAGATACTACGTATAGTTACCTTCGGTGTCATTGCTGGTTTTCCATGACAAGAGACAGTTCTGGCCGACGACTTTTTAGCAATAGACCTCTTTGATTGTTTAAAATGACGTAACTTTAAAATATATTCTGATGAAAATTTGAAAATAAACTTGAAGTGGTTGGAAGAAATTTAACAACGTCTGAAAATCACACATGCTGATATGAACGCATTCTGCGCACGCGCATACGTTTTCCACTCAGGCACAAAAAGATATATATGAACAAAATAATGACACTCGATGAGAGGATCTAAAACGGAAAAGGAAAGAAAGAAACGAAGAAAGAAAGAAAGGAAGAAAGAAAGAAAGAAGGAAAGAAAGAAAGAAAGAAAGAAAGAAAGAAAGAAACAAAGAAAGAGAAAAAGAAAGAAGGAGAAAAAGAAAGAAAGGAACTAAAAGGAAAAATCTTATAGAATAACTCAGGTAACCTTTATGTTTTATAATCTGCATTTAATTAAGAGAAATGTTTCAAAGAAAGGTATGATTAACAATAATTGATAATAATAATTATTATTATTATTATTATTATTATTATTATTATTATTATTATTATTGTTCAGTAGTTTTATTTTTATAACATGCTTTCACTTCACTACCGAGCGCAGCTCTGTGCGCCTTGGGTATGTGCTGTGGTTTGCTGTGATGCTCTTATGGTTACTGTATTGAAAGTGTTTTGCGTAGGATGTGTGCTGTGCCCAGTAGTGCAATTTTCTGTATGTTATATATATTTGTAAGTCCTGGTGTTTTTGTTATGTATTTGTCTGAATATTTTTTTATTATACCTAAGGCACCTACTATGATAGGAACTGTTTCTGTTTTTAGATTCCACATTCGAGTTACCTCTATTTCCTCTATTATTATTATTATTATTATTATTATTATTATTATTATTATTATTATTATTATTATTATTATTATTATTATCATTATTATTATTATTATCATTATTATTGAGAACTCTGCTCGTGGATCTCAAAGAGGAGAACTTGTGTTCCTGAGCTGTAAGTTTTTGTGCAATTTTTACAGATAATATTGTAACATTTCTGAGACCACGCCGACTGGGCTCTTGCTGTGCTGAGCAATTACGTGGGGGTTTTTTGTTCCGTTTTGGGGGCTAATTTTCAATTTAAAATCTCCGAATTTTTTTATTTTTCGAGTTTAAAATTTGTAAATTGAGGAGGAGGAAGAGGAGGTGTATAAAAGTTTGGCTACAGCAAATATTCTGCTCAATACCACAGATTTGCCTTTCACTGGTTCGACTTTAACCTGCTATGTCCCCTAGTAGCTGACGATACGAGCAGAAGTAGCGGTGGTGGTAGGAGGGGGCACTATAGTCTTATGCTGAGAGGAATTCTTTGGAGTTTAGATAATTTACCTTTGGAAACATGGATGTTTCGTTCAACATCCTTAAAGAACCCTTAATCAGGGACCTTTTGAGTGGGATTAGATACTCAACCTGAAGAAAATTCTAAGTCGGTCTCACCTGTAAGTTCATGCGATGTTAATCCTGATATGAGATCACCATGTCACGCACATATGGTTGTGATGCATGTGCCTGGTGTACTCTTATCAGATGGGTAGTCACGATGAGTATACTGGGCTTCGTATATTTTACCCCAGTGTCATTTTGATAGTATGTACTGCTCTTTCACTCAATAATAATAATAATAATAATAATTATCCTCTCGCATTCCATACAGTCTTGCTATTTCCACTTTCAATTCGGAGTACTTGGTGATTTTTTCACCCTCTTTACTCACAACATTCATGTTATTTGGTATGGCTACTTCTTAAGGCAACTGGAAATCCGATGCAAGATTGATGTCTTGCAAAAAGCAACCTTATTGGGCGCAGCGCATATCTTAAGGAAAGTATTATCTGTGTGAGATCCTTCTTGTCACTTGACAGATGACTAAAGACTCCGTTGCATTTTTACCTACACTGCGTTACGAAAGAATGATGATGATGATGATGATGATGATGATGATGATGATGAAGATGTTGATGATTTCAAATTTTGGCACAAGGCCAGCAATTTTGAGACAGGGTGAAGTCGTTTGCTTTAATCCCGGTGTTCAACTGGCATTTATTTTATCGACTCAAACGGATGAGAGGCGAAGTCGACTCCGATGGCATTTGAACGCAGAACGTTCAGACGGACGAAATAATAATAATAATAATAATAAGAAGAAGAAGAAGAAGAAGAAGAAGAAGAAGAAGAAGAAGAAGAAGAAGAAGAAGAAGAAGAAGAAGAAGAAGAAGGAGAAGAAGAAGAAGAATGAAGAAAAAAAATGCTTTCTAATTGATGTATCAATACCAGCAGATAACAACGTTTCTCTAAAAGAAATGGAAAAACTTTCAAAATACAAAGACCTGGAAATAGAGATAACTCGAATGTGGAATCTAAAAACAGAAACAATTCCTATCATAGTAGGTGCCTTAGGTATAATAAAAAAAAAATATTCAGACAAATACATAACAAAAACACCAGGACTTACAAATATATATAACATACAGAAAATTGCACTACTGGGTACTGCACACATTCTACGCAAAACACTTTCAATACAGTAAACATAAGAGCACCACAGCAAACCACAGCACATACCCAAGGCGCACAGAGCTGCGCTCGGTAGTGAAGTGAAAGCACGTTACAAAAATAAAACTACTGAACAATGATAATAATAATAATAATACTGGCTTGCCATCCATGCAAGATGTGCAAAATTTTGTTTCGACTGGTATTGAGAAAAGAATTGTCGCTCTGATCTTTTTCCTCTGTCTCCTTTATTTATTTATTTATAATTTTTTTTACTTCTAGGCTTTAAAAATTTTTTTTCCTTCTCTTTCTAACCTTCTTTCTCTTTTTCTCTATCACATCACTTTGTAAATGAACAATCTAGTCCGTTTATTTCAATGGCTTACCAATGGCTACAATGCGTTTGTCTCTCTTAGATGTCAGGAAGACCTTCGGCAAGGAAAGGAAACAGAATTCAAAGAAGAGGATAATGACTATAATAATGATGCCGATTTGTGGACTACACCTATAATTTAGGTGTATTTCAAAAATCGGCATTATTTAGAACTGCCCGCATATTGCGTAAAAGTACTGTCTGTCTGTCTGAGATCCTTGCTTTGAATTGACAGACAGTACAAACCCCCGGTAGACACAATATTTTCAATCAACAACTTCACGATATTTGATATTGTGTGACGTCTTAAAGAATAATAATAATAATAATAATAATAATAATAATAATAATAATAATAATAATAATAATAATAATAAAAATAATAACAATAATAATAATAATAACAATAATAATAATAATAATTATTATTATTATTATTATTATTATTATTATCATTATTATTATTATTATTATTATTATCACTTTATCTGTCATCACAGAGATGAGAATGTTTAGAGAAACGAAAGACCAGAGAAACAATGAACCATTCTGGAAAAGAACAAAAGAAAGCGGAAGGGTTTCAGTAAGATCCAGGAAATATGGAGAGGAAATATAAGTCTTAATTAAAGTAAACAGAACTGCAGGAATAAGGCAAATCCCTTGGTGGATAAGGGCATTCTAGGTACATCGGGTGAGTTCGAGACAAAAGATCAAAGAGAATAGTGTTAAGATCAAAACGATATGAGGAAAGATGCTAACTGATAACTAAAGAGAAGAAAGGAAAATAGAAAGAGAATGAAACATCTTTTCTATTATAGACACAACGCCTGAAGTTGTTGGCGAAAAAGGCTGCTGGACTGCATCAGACCTAGTGACCAACTAATTGGTGCTTATTTTATCGATTCCTAAAGAATAAAAGATAGAGTCGACCTCGAGGTGCTAACGAAGTCTACCAACACACCGCCTTATTATGAAGAGCAACAACAGCAACAATAACAAAACAACAACAACAACAACAACAACAACAATAATAATAATAATAATAATAATAATAATGTTGTTGGCACTCCGTCGCTTACGACGTCGAGTGTTCCAGTGGTTAGGGCAGCGGACTTGCGGTCATAGGATTGCGGTTTCAATTCCCAGACCGGGTGTTGTGAGTGTTTATTGAGCGAAAACACCTAAAGCTCCACGAGGCTCCGGCAGGGGATGGTGGCGAACCCTGCTGTACTCTTTCACCACAACTTTCTCTCACTCTTAGTTCCTGTTTCTGTTGTGCCTGTAATTCAAAGAGTCAGCCTTGTCATACTGTGTCACGCTGAATATCCCCGAGAACTACGTTAAGGGTGCACGTGTCTGTTGAGTGTTCAGCCACTTGCACGTTAATTTCAACGCCTGGTCTGGGAATCGAAACCCCGATCCTATGACCGCGAGTCCGCTGCCCTAACCACTGGGCCATTGCGCCCCCACATTAATAATAACTTCAACAATATTAACAACTACAGCAATAATAATAATCCTTTATAATGGAAGCATAAGGACTCAAATTTGGGGGAAGGGATTAAGTCGATTACCTCGACCCCAGTGTGTAACTGGTATTTATTTTATCGAGTCCTAAAGGACGAAAGGCAAAGTCTATCTCGGTGGAATTTGAACTCAGAACGTAGTGACAGATGAAATTCTGCCGAGCATTTCACCCGGCGTTCTAACGATTCTACCAGCACGCCGCCTTATTATTAATAATAACATCAACAATATCAACAACAACAACAACTACAATAATAATAATAACAACAACAACAATAATGATAATAATAATAATGGAACATTTATCTGTGGAGCTAGCTAATCGATTTTGTTTGCTATCATGAGTTTGTTCGCTGATGTTCATCGACAAATAGGAACATCAGTGGTGACGATGGTAGCGGTTGTGGTAGGGACAGGCGGTATTTGGGGAGCTCACGGAATGTTAATAGGGTATGCCGGAGGAGATAGCATGACAAGGGGTATTATCTGCAATTATAGATATGATGCATTACATGGAGATAAGGATTATATGATTATGTACAGTATTTCATTCACCATATTGTAGAAAACGAGGGAAAAGAAAATCTCAATGCATATACATACATGCATATATACATACATACACACATACATACACACATACACACACACATACACACACGCATATATATACATATATATACACACAATAATGTTTGTTTTTATGTTAAGTTATAAGGAAAACAATTTTCCGTTAAACTGAAGGATTACTCAATACGCTTTGTGGAGTAGAAATTCAGTATTTGTTAACGAGAATAGAATTGACAGTGACTTCGAAGTTTCGGCTTACTAATCCATCATTTGACTTCAAATTTTGGCATTCTCGTCCGTCGTTATATTCTGAAGTTCAAACCCCGCCGAGGCCGACATTGCCTTTCAGCCCTTTGGGATCAATAAAATAAGTACCAGTTGATCGCTGTGGTCACTGTAATCGACTTACCCACTTCCTGCGGAATGGCAGGCCTTGATCAGTAGGCCCAAAATTCCATGTAGGCCCAAAATACCATTTTCAGAAAAGATACTTTTTAATATCAAAGTATAAAACTGTAATCTTCTTTAACGTAGGATCTCTTGATTTCATTTCATTGTTGCAGCGCCCCAGGCATTTCTGGAAAGGCCTCATGGAACTCTTCGATAGTAAACATTTTCATAGACCTCCATAATCTCATCCTCTTCCAAACGACTGTCCTCTGTGGTTCTCCTTCAGCTTGGGAAACAACCGAAAATCTCGGAGAGCAAGGTCTTGACTGTAGGGGGGACGAGAGACAATTTTGATACCCATTTCCGTCAAGTTGTTAGTTACCAAGATGAAATTGAGACAAACAACGTTTAGTAGGCCGTGACAAGCAGTGTTTAGTGGTGAGTGTTCAAAGTGCTGTTAAAGTTGTCTCCTTAAGTCTTGAATAAAAAAATTAGCAGGTCAGCTTATTGGATGTATACAAATGATAAACTAAAGTTACAATAACCTAGGACATCTCCTAAAAATGTTTCAAACCATTAGACGGCGGCCATGCTGGGGCACTGCCTTGAAGAATTTCTATTATAGTCGAATCGATCAATCCCAGTACTTATATTTTTAAGCTTATCAGTCTCCTTTGCTGAAGCACCAATTTACGAGAGCAAAACACGACATCGGTTGCTAAGCGGTAGCGGAGGACAAACACAGACACAACGACACACCTATACACACATACATATACATATTTATATGTATATATATATATATATATGTGTGTGTGTGTGTGTGTGTGTGTGTGTGTGTGCGTGTGTGTGTGTGTAATAAATCTCTGAGCGAGTTATAAACAATAGCTGCAAGACATCGTGAAGTATATTTGCCACCTAAATGTGGCTAACCCTTAAGGGTGGATGTTACTTGTAACTTGTAGCCCCAGGAAGACATCTCCTCCAGCTGGCTATTGACACACTTTCTGTGGCCTATCAGTATTTGCAAACGGAACTCATCGTTCAGATAGTGTATCAATAGTCAGCTGGAGGAGATTTCTTCCTGGGGCTACAAGCTACAGTGGCATCATCCCGTAAGGGTTTGCCACATTTAGGTGGCAAATATACTTCACGATATATATATATATATATATATATAAATACATACATACACGGTAGGCTTCTTCCACTTTCTATCTAATGAATCTACTCACTGGGCTTTGGTCAGTCAGGGCCTATTATAGGAGGCACTTGCCTAAACAGCCACGCAATGAGACAGAACCCGGAATCATGTGATTGGGAAGCAAATTTCTTCCCACACAGCCATACATGCGTCTATATATTTGTATTTTAGCAATGCAAATCGATGTATCTACTTACCTCTCTTTATGTCCATGTGTAAATTAGTGATAAATAGATAAATGGAGATTGATGACATAAATACTAAACGAAAATAACTTCGAGAATCGATAGGATCGAACTGAAAAACCGTAGCAGTTGTACATCATTTTTCTGAAACCAATAAAATAAGAAATGCGCATTATGTACGTGTACGTGTGTGAACGTGCGCATATGTGCGCGTGTATGTGTAATTTGCATAGCTATTTGTTTATAAACGCATATCATTTGTACAATCGTTTACTCGTCAATATACGAAGAGCTTCATATCAGCATGCGAGTGCATAATTCCTGTCAATGCGTTTTTCTGTGTGCAAGATCGTATTTATGTATGTCTTAGATTGTTTACATAAAAGCAAGGAAGAAATCGATTTCGATCCAATTCGATTAACGTTTAGGACAAAAATATTTTTCTCCAAGATATCTGATATTGATTTTGTTAGCGAAGGAAACTATATATTTATTTGTTTTTTTATTTATTGTTTTTTAATTATTTTGCTTCAGTTGCTCGGGTATGATTACCTGAGCAACTACATGAAGGGGTGTTAATGTGGGGGTGTACGGCTGGGTGGTCGTGGGTGGAGATAGAAACTGGAGTTTATTTGGAGGCTGTGACATGATAGTAATGCACGCGTTTGTTGATGCAGCTTTTTTTTCTTTATTAGAAGATTTCAGTTAGTGTGAGTGCATACCTATAAGTGTGAGTTAATTTATATACATACATACATATATATATGTATGTGGTGGGGGTACATGGCTGAGTGGTTAGCGCAACGGATTTGCGGTTGAGGGATCGTGGGTTCGAATCACAGACCGAGCGATGTGTGTGTTTATGAGCGAAACATCTAAGCTACACGCAGCTCCGGCAGAAGGTAATGGCGAACTTCTGCTGACTCTTTCGCCACAACTTCCTCTCACTCTTTCCTCCTGCATCTTGCGGCTCCTCTGCGACGGACCGTCATCCTGTCCAGGTGGGTAATCTATACGCCAATGAAACCGGGAAACCGATCCTTCTGAGCCAGGAATGGCTCGAGAACGAACCAGCAATAACAACACACACGTCTGCCTCGGGGTCGATAAATTAAGTACCAGTTGCGTAATGAGGTCGATCTAATCGACTGGAATCCTTCCCCAAAAGATTTCAGGCCTTGTGCCTAGAGTAGAAAAGATTATTTATTCATTATTATGTTTATAAGGCAGCAAGCTGGCAGAAACGTTAGCATGCCGGACAAAATGCTTTGCGGTATTTCGTCTGTCTTTATGTTCTGAGTTCAAATTCCGCCGAGGTCGACTTTGCTTTTCGTCCTTTCGGGGTCTATAAATTATGTAGCAGTTGCGTACTGGGGTCGATCTAATCAACTGGCCCACTCCCACAAAATTCCGGGCCTTGTGTCTAGTTAGAAAAGTTATTTATAATTAGTCGAACCTGGACCGCACAGCTCGAAACTAACAGTGTATTGCGAACGGCGATCTTTCGGACTACAACAGAACACAATATTAACTCAGCTACGGCTTACGTCTATTAACTAGTCAACGTACCAATCACGTTATTTTGGGGTTTCTTGATCTAAATGATTGATAAAGTTGAGTGAATAAGTACACAAATAGCTACAAATAAATACTGAAGAAAAATACGCAGCAAAAAATAAATCATGCTATTAATATAATCTTTAAATCGATTTAGAACAGTGATTTATGTAGCTACAGACGAGAGGTCTAAGGATTAGGTTGGAAACAAGTGTATTTTTACTATTTCTTTCCTCGTGCTGTTAATTTCCCAAACTTATCTAACATTTCGATCAACAAACATAACATTAAGTTGATTGATATTTTTGAACTGAGACTCTCAACTAGCCATGTTGAAAAGTAGTTGGACCGCCTAACAAGCAGATACAATCCGCTTCATATTGCATCATATTGAAGTGACCTGCTGCACTGACTATTAATAGTTATGTTAGTTTTAGCTAACATAACAGTAAGCAGCGCGCAATGCATGCCAGGACTTTCATTAATGTATATAACTGATTTCACATTCTACCGTATGCGAAATCATTAACTTGAAGATCAATGGGTTGCACGTGATGTACATCTCTACGTCAATCGTTCTTGATATGAAGAAGTGAGGTTACAGTTATGTTCGAGACGTTTCAGCTAATTCATGCGAATTATGTGTAAAATTTACCCCTATGTCACGGGGCTAATTTTATTGTTAGTCACCTGCGCAAGGTGACTATTTTGAAGATGATGTTAACAATTAGGTAAATAAAATTATTTTTTTTACTAATCAGGGAACTGTTTTTGATACCACTTCGTATGATGAGAACTTACTGGTTTTTTACTTTAAAAAAATACCCGACAATATGTCGGATTGATAAGGGTGGTGAGCTGGCAGAATCGTAAGCGCGCTGCGCGAGATGCTTAGCGGTATTTCGTCCTGAGTTCAAATTCCACCCAGGTCGACTTTGCCTTTCATCCTTTCGGGTGTCGATTAAATAAGTACCAGTTACGCTCTAGGGTCGAAGTAATCGACTTAATACCCTTTGCCTGTCCTTGTTTTTCCCCTCTGTGTTTAGCCCCCTGTGGGCAATAAAGAAATAAATATGTAAAATTGATATTACCGTAAGGATTTCTGCAAACTTTGTCAGTTTTCTGCAAAAAAGGGTTTCGTTTTCTAATCTTGGACAAAAGGGTATAGGGATAGATGTGTGTTAAAGAAGTAGAATTCATAACCAAGTGGTTCAGTGTTCAATTCTGCGGCACAGTAGCTTAAGCAAGTACTTTTACAATAGCCTTAGGTTCATTAAAGACATTGTGAATAAAATATACCAGATGAAAACTGTCCAGAAGTTCGTAAAATATCTATGTGCGTATGTATGCGAGTCAACACCATCATGTGTGTGTGTTCTTGTTGGATGATTGGCTATTGAAATGTCCCCAAGGAAATACTTTTCCTATAGGAGCAGGACACATGCGCACACTGCAGAACCAAACCCTATCAGATTGGCGGGGAATTCCCTTTTAGATCAAGACCAATTTGTTGCAAATGTTTTAATTTGCAATTGTTGGTGATTCTTTACTCTTTGACTCCGATGTTCAACAGTGAAATCTGTGGCTTTTGAGAAGGTTTCCCCTTCGCTGCACTCTTCCTGCTTCTGTCACTGAAGTACAGTTAATTCAACACTATGTCTTGATTGGATCATGAACATCTTGTCACTCAAGTGTGTCGATTCATTTGTGCACAGTGTTAACTGGAGAATGATTTCCATAAAGTGAAGTTCGTTCACACCACTCTGCAGCTACTATAAATTTTGTCATCAGCACAAGTATTTCTTGCTTAACTATCTGAGCAGCTTGTCAACGTGCGTGGTTTAGTGATTAGAATATTCGATCGTATGGTCGCGATTTCGATTCTTGGCGCTGCGATTTAGCCTTAAGCAAGATACTTTATTTCACGTTGTTCTCGTCACTTCAGCGGACGAAAAGGAGTTGTACCCCTATTTGAAAACAGTCAGTCTTGTCACACTTTGTGTTATGCTTAATCTCTCTCAGATCTGCGTTCGGGGTACACGTATCTGTGGAGTACTCAGCTACATGCATGTAAATTCGCAAGCAGGCTGTTCAGTTGATCAAATCACCTGGAACCCTTAACAACATAACCGACAGATTAACCAGTTTATTTGAGCAACCAAAATGATCTCGTTTCCTTTAGTCCACTTTAGTGTGCTGCCAACGTTGGAAATATAACGGATTCACCGCAGGTCGAAATGCTTGGAAACACAAACGGTGGAACTTTCGCTACGCAATAATTAAATAGTGCTAATCACGTACTTTCATCAAGTTGTCGTATTAGCAGGAGCATGTCCGAACTTGCGGCCACTTACAAGGATGTATTCGCTGTTGCTATGTTGTGCAAGAGGATAAGAGATGGAATATTGGACATCTTCAAAAAACAAAGATGAAAGAAATATCCTTTTCTACTCTAGGCACAAGGCCCGAAATTTTTAGGGCGGGGAGCCAGTCGATTAGATCGACCCCAGTACGCAACTGCTACTTAATTATCGACCCCGAAACGATGAAAGGCAAATTCGACCTCGGCAGAATTTGAGCTCAGAACATAAAGACAGACGAATTACCGCTATGTATTTCACCCGGGGTGCTAGCGTTTCTTATTTCTTTATTACCCACAAGGGGCTAAATATAGATGGGACAAACAAGGTCAGACGAAGGGATTAAGTCGATTGCATCGACCCCAGTGCGTAACTGGTACTTAGTTTATCGACCTCGATAGGATGAAAGGCAAAGTCGACCTCGGCGGAATTTGATCTCAGAACGTAACGGCAGACGAAATACTGCTAAGCATTTCGCTCGGTGTGCTAACGTTTCTGCCAACTCGCCGCCTTAAGATCAAAGAAATATCAGCAAACAAATGGACCTATTTGAAAACGGACTGACAGTCAAAATACATTCTGCGTCTGTGCGCATGTATGTGCGTGTGCGTGTGTATGTGTGTGTGTGTGTGCGCGGGCTTTCACAAAGTTTCTGCCTACCAAATTCACTAACAAGTTACAGGTCGGTTAAAGCACAAAAGTAGAAATACTTGCCCAAGACGAAGAGCAACTAAGCCGAACCCGAACCACGTAGTTGTAAAGCTTCTTAACCACACAACTATGGCAGTTGTAACATATATATGTATAAGTATATATATATATATATATATATATATATATATATATATATATATACATGTATATATACTCATATATACGTGTGTGTGTATGTATAAGAATATATGCATGTATATGTATGTGCATGTAAATATACGTACGCAACGCATGTATGTAGGTGTTTATAAATGTACTTGCGTACGTGTACGTCTGAATATCTGTTTAACGCACATGTATGCACGTGTGCTTATGTGTATTTGCGTGAGTGCTTGTGCCTGTGTGTATGTGAGTAAATTTGTGTGAGGGGGAGGGAAGTGTGTGTGTGTATGTGTGTGTCTTAGTAAAGCATATAAGTAAATGAGATATCTAGTTAAAGTAGAGAATGTTACTGACAGATTTCTATAGATGAAGCTACTTTGACTGTAATAGATCTCTTCACCCAACTTGGAAACTTTCAGAATCTCATTAAAAGCAGATCGATATTTTGTGAAAATGAATTGAAGTAATTGATCCAATTAACAAAATAATACTGTTAGCAATAAGATATGAAGGTGAAAGCGGTGGGTGGAAGGAGGGAGAATAGGGGGAAACAAGCGACAACAAATTATATAATAGCAGCAGCAGTGGTAGTAGTAGTAGTAGTAGTAGTAGTAGTAGTAGTAGTAACAATGGTGTTGGTGGTGCTTGTGGTGTTGATGGTAATAGCAGTATGTATGTGTGTGTATACATGTATGCACATGGATATCATAGTAGTAGTACTAGTAGTGGTAGTAGCAATGGTGGTGCTGGTGCTGGTGGTTCTAGCAGTATGTATAAATATGTATATATGTATGCACATAGATATAGAAGTAGTTATAGTAGTAGTAGTAATAGTAGTAGTAGTAGTAGTAGTAGTAGTAGTAGTAGTAGTAGTAGTAGTAGTAGTAGTAGTAGTAGTAGTAGTAGTGAAGAAAAGAAAAACAGGAAATAATGTGTGATGAACAGAAATGTTAGTGGTGAATGATGGGAAAGATGGCGAAAATCATGAAGACTACGTTGTAATATGACATATTGACACAGTTCGTGTGTGTAAAAAGTAGTTTTCTAAATTTACATTTCAGAGAATTTCATGCGTATTAAACAAATCTGAAGATAATCAAATACACACACACACAAACATACGTATATAAAGATACATGTATATATGTTTATACACACAAACAGGCACAAATACACACATATACATATATACATATATACGTATGTATATGAAAAAATGTTTTTATGCTACTGATGATCAGTTCTTTAATTAGCACACTCGCATGTTCAGATACCTCATGTCATTAAATATCCATGATTAATTATATATCAATTTAATTGCTTCGTCATCCACATACGTTCATACTCAGGTTTCTATGTCGAGCATAAAATGTTATTTTCTGTTGCGTGTCTTGTCACATCTAAGCCCTCAAGGGTGCATGTTGTTTTTCCTTCTCTCTTGCAAGAGTCATTTTACATTGCATACAAGCTAACCCATCTACAAACCGCTGGATCATAATATTTTTAGATTATTAACACTATTTTCAGTAGTTTTAAACTAGGTATAGATTACAAATTTCTCTTTAATACTCAGTGTTCTGAGTAAGAACCTTCAGTCAAAACGTAGTCTTGGCTGAGCCAAATTTCTATAATTGAAATTTGGTGACAGGAACCTGTGTTACAGGAACCTGTGTTACACCCAATCGCAGATACAATTCCTGTTTCCGACGAGTTTGACTTTGCCTTTCATCGTTTCGAGGTCGATATAATAAATACCAGTTGAGGGCTTGGGTCGAAGTAATTGACTAGTATCTTCCTTGAGAGGTTTATTTTTATTATAAATATTAAATGTTATGACATTTTGAGGTTTGGTGACAACAAATTTCAAGAATTTTTCTTAGGATTCTTACAGTATACAGATCCGCAATGCAATTCTCAATTCCGATATCACTCAGCCTCATAGGTTGCCGTTTGTTTGTTGCACCAAATGTATCAATTACTACAAGAAAAAAATTGCTGCCATAGTCATCTACAATCTTTTCATCTCGATGCCTGAGTCCTGATATTTATAAATTTTTTCAGTTTCCTTTTTATACACAGTCATTATAATTGCAAGATGTGTGATCTTTCAGTTCTGTTTTTCTCACATGCGCACACAAGGAGACAGAAGTACACACACACACACACACACACACACACACACACACACACACACACACACACACACACACACACACATACACACACACACACACACACACACATAAAGCACAAACACGAACACACGAATATGCAGAATACATACATACAAACGTACACACATACATATATATTCGCGCACACACATACATAAGTACATGCATACACACACACGCATACATACATACATGCTCACAAGCAAACAAAAAGAACACATCTTGAATAACGGACAGAGTCAACAACTATTGAAAAGGTTGCAAGACGCAACGGAAATTTTAGAAAAAGAAATATGTAAATGAGTGGAAATTTTACCGGTGTGTGTGTGTTAAATTATAAGGCACCAAAAGAGAATGACTCTCCCCAGACACAACAGAATATAATTCAAGACACAAACTCACATAAAGAATTTTGCAAACCAAATCCCAAAACGAAATAAATCAATTCAACTATTTATTTCTATTTATCTATTATTATTATTATTATTATTATTATTATTATTATTATTATTATTATTATTATTATTATTATTATTATTATCATAGGCGTAGGAGTGGTTGTGTGGTAAGTAGCTTGCTTACGAACCACATGGTTCCGGGTTCAGTCCCACTGCGTGGCACCTTGGGCAAGTGTCTTCTACTATAGCCTTGTGAATGGATTTGGTAGACGGAAACTGAAAGAAGCCCGTCACACGACGGTGTGTGTATATGTTTGTGTGTCTGTGTTTGTCCCCCCCAACATCGCTTGGCAAGCGATGCTGGTGTGTTTACGTTCCCGTAACCTAGCGGTTCGGCAAAAGACAACGATAGAATAAGTACTAGGCTTACAAAGAATAAGTCCTGGGGTCGATTTGCTCGACTAAAGGTGGTGCTCCAGCAGGGCCACAATCAAATTACTGAAAAAAATAAAAGAGTAAAAGAGTAAATAATTATTATTTTGTAATCTATATTTACATCCGGTCGTCTTGATTCAATAGTATAGTCTATCTTTATGAAGAAATCCCATAGAATATTGTAATTCTTCTTCTCTAACACAAGCAATGGCTCTTGTTCATACCACTTCTCTGTTACTCTAAACCACGCTCAAAGAGATCTTCTATCTACACGGTTGTGCTTCACTTACTATCGACTCCGTAATTCTTGTAAACAAGTCGAATATCAATAATTGAAAACATTTGCATTCAGTTTTGAAATGTGTATCATTGAGTAAGTCAAGTTGTTTGCTGCCGTCTTATGAATTTAACCTCCATACGTTGTTCCCCATTTTGTGAGGAGATTGGCATCTCCATTCGCTATTGTTTCCGTAATGAAAATTTGTGTTTTCTTCCTCCATGTATAAAACACCAGACGATACAGTGAAGCTTGTTTATGAGATGTGGAGACAGGAGCGTTGCCAGAACGCAGTGAAAGAGTGTGTGAACGGGACGCGTTATGTCGTTGCTTTGAAATTAGACGACAGCGTAATTTTCAACTACAAATTTGATGACGAACTGAAAATGGAAATTTTAACAAAAAAAAACATTGAGGCTAACAACAGCAACATCAACAACAATAACGGCAACATCAACGACAACAACAGCAACAACGAATTTCACAAAATGAACAAATTTAACAGGTAAACGCCCACCACTACAACAACACAGATAACATGTCTTACAGCAAAATTACTCTACAGAGATAAGTGGAACTCTCTTTCGACTCTGATTTGGAGAAAATTTTCAAAAAATGCGTGATGAAACCTAATTTTCTTGCTCTACCACCAGGTCAAAAAGATCAGATCAGAAAAAAACAAAATCTGTCATCAATGATTGCCTTAACAAAAGTATAGGGTATTTGAAAATCCGACTCCAGCACAGTCATACAAATGCCTGAAAGATGTCTGGAGGACGTGGAGTGTATAAGAGTAGTGCTAGAAGGTAGAAAGATAAAATGTTATGCCTATGGGAGTACCACGTATCAAATCCTATCACCAACACCATAACCACATCTACACCATGAGCCACTGAGAACACCTTCACCAAAACCAAGGCAGCGGAAAAGTATTCTCCCTGGTCCCAAAGAACAGCAAATTTCACCCGGACTCATTTCTTCTCAAACTCACAACAACAACAATAAATCATAAACCACAGTTTCGACTAGACTGGCGATCAAATCGACACTGGACGTGTGGTATTGGCACTCCGTCGGTTTCGTTCTTCGTTTTCCATTTAAACTGACAAACATTGTCCGACTGCTTATAACTCTGTTGTTTGACGGAGTCGTTAGCAGGCGGACAATTTTACCAGAATTTTTTTCCGGCTCTTTATGCTCTGAGCTCAAATGCCGCAAAGGTCGACCTTGAATTTCATTTGGGGTCGGTAAGATGAGAACCAGTCAGGTACTGGGACCAATGTAACTAATTGCCCCGCTCCTATAACAATTGCAGGCCTTGTGCCAAAATTGATACAAATTTGAAGGCGAAGTGCTGACAAAATCGTTAGCACGTCGGACAAAATACTTGATCTTATTCTTTTGTGTTACTTGTTTCAGCCATTTGACTGCGGCCATGCTGGAGCACCAATTTTAGTCGAACAAATCGACGAACCCAGAACGTATTTTTTGTAAGCCTAGTACTTATTGTAAACCTAGTACTTATCGGTCACTTTTGCCGAACCGCTAAGTCACGGGACGTAAACACACCAACATAGATTGTCAAGCGATGGTGGGAAGACAACTACAGACACAAATAACAGACAAACACACATAAACACACACACACACACACACACACACACACACATATATATATATATATATATATATATATATATATATATATATATATATATATATATATATACGACGGGCTTCTTTCAGTTTCCGTCAACTAAATCCACTCACAAAGCTTTGGTAGGCTCGAGGCTATAGTAGAAGACACTTGCGCTAGGTGCTACGCAGTGGGGTTGAACCCGGAACTATGTGGATGAGAAGCAAGCGTCTTACCTCACAGCCACTCAGCGGTATTTTGTACGTCTTTTTGTTCTGGGTTCAAATTCCATCAGGTTCGACTTTACCTTTCATCTTTTCGGGGTCGATAAAATAAGTAACAATTGAGTATTGGACTGATTTAATCAACTTCTCCCTGTTACCTGAAATTGCTAATTTTGCTCCAAAATTTGAAGCAAATATTTATAAACTGGTGTTTGAGAAAACTTTGATAAGCTAGTATCTCCCTTTTTTTTTTTTTCCTAGTTTCGAGAATGATGTAGGAATATTTTTGAATCCTGAACACAAGTCATATGTGATTCTTTAAGGAATAATTGAAATAAACCATTAATCTCAATACAGGCTGACTATGAAGAACATGCGATAATTTTCATAGCCAATCCCCAGGCGGTATTACATTTCCAATGCATGCTCTACAGGGGTGTATATAACATGATTTCTTATGCGCCCTAGGAAGAATAGATTGGATGACGTTGGCTTCTTCCCTCGAGATACGTATTGTATTTCTTCTGCTGTTCAATGAGAGTCGCAGATACTCCGTTGCAGGAAGTTATGATTGAATTCCCTCTTAACAGAGAATAAGTAGATGAAGCTGGATGTGTTACAATTACATGCTAATTATGTCAGCTTTCTGAGAATATTATAAGAGAAACAAAATCAGCTGAAAACGTGTGGAACGGGTGAATTGACAAGACTTTGCCTGTAAGTCCTAGATATTGATTCCATTTGTAGGACATCGAATAAGCATTACAGCAGGGCAAAACGTTAGGGCAACACTAACAAATACACACACACACACACACACACACACACACACACACACACACACACACACACACACACACAGACATACACACAGACACATATACACACAGACACATAAACACACAGACACACACAAACACAAAGACACATAACAAAACACACGCACAAACACACACACACATATTTATATATGTAGTCTTATAAATAGACTGGTACATAAATAGAAATACATAAAAGAAATACATAGAGGTATGCCTATATCTATCTATCTATCTATCTATCTATCTATCTGTCTATAGCTTTTAGAGAACTACAAACATGGATGCATACATATACGTATATATGTATGTGTTTATGTGTGTATATATATATATATATATATATATATATATATATATATATATATATATATATATATATATATATATATATATATATATATATATATATATCAAACAATAAGCAACACGGATTTCAAAAGTGATTGCAGTACGCACGTTTCATGCTACTTCAATTTATTTAAGTAATGCGAGCATTACCTTAAATGCAATATGAAGAGCAATCTTCAGCTGCACGAAAATGCAGAAAAAAGACATATTATATCAGGCTAGCCTGATAGACTCCGCTATGTCAAGATGGACTTATATATTCT